>NC_142804.1:59686367-59691367 GCF_049724085.1 Artemia sp. Qi Xiang Cuo | reverse complement strand
ACCCCTGGGGAAAAAAATAAATAAACACGCACCCGTGATCTTTCTTCTGATTAAATAAAAAAAAAACAAGTTTTTTAAACTGAAAGTAAGGAGCGACATTAAAACTTAAAACGAACAGAAATTATTCCGTATATGAAAGGGGCTGTCCCCTCCTCAACGCCTCGCTCTTTACGCTAAAGTTTTTTATTGTTTTAAAAAATAAAGTTGTGAGTAAAAGGGCCTTATTGAGCCCCATTGCCCACCCCTGCTGCCACCTATAACTTTTTTGCACACCAAATATGGGCATAGACTCCGAACCCCACACCAAATATGTGCATAGAGTCATTAGGGAGAACACGTGGTTAATGGGGTCAATGACCTAAATTTATTGCGTAATCAAAGTGTGTCAACAACAACAACATCGACCTTGACATTCGCTGAGAGCGTGCACTTACAACAACAACAACATCGACCTTGGAACACCTGTGCTGTCGACCTCAATTCACCTATCGTGAATCAATAATTCCCCTTAGAAACAACAAATTAATTCCCCTTTCTTGACAGATCAATCAACCAATGACATCATCTGTCAGACTTTAAAAATTTCCGCCTAGAAACGATTCTCCAGGAATAGATCCAAGTCATTAATGTCTTTGCCTCGGAAACAACTCTTTTGTTCGAACTCCAAAGGATATTAATAGCCAAAGTCCATGGAAACAATTCTCCAAGAAACATCTTAGCGATGAATTGTTTTAGCGCGGGAATCAGGTTTCTTATTAATTTGAAATGCATTAGCGCAGAGATGCCAAAAACATAAGGAACACGCTGAATTACGTTTAGGGATTATTTGGGCGAAACTGTTTTAGACAGGTTATGGAACTATTTCGGCGAAACAGTTAGAGACATTTTAAAAGATGATTTTTGAAGAGATTTTAGAAGAGAATTTAATGGTGAAACTCTGTGGTCGTTATAATACACAAGTTTCATTTGAACAGTGTTGTGAGGTCCTCTAACCCAACCCCAAAGGGTTCCAATCCTCCTAAAACAAGTCCGAGGGAAGCCCCCGATCCTCAAAGGTCACCCAAGCTCCCAAAGGGCCACCGGCGCCCCCAAAGGCCCACCCAGACCCCCCAAGACCATCCCCGGGCCCCCCCCAGGCCCCTCGCGCGCCCCCAGGACCAACGGGGGCCCCCAGGCCCACCCCCGGGCCCCCAAGGCCCCCCCCCCCGGACCCCCAAAGGTCCTACCTTTGCCCCAACTGCCCACACAGTGCCCCAAAGGCCCTCTCTCCGTCCCCACATGTCGTTCGAGCCAGAGACGCGCTGCCGGGCTGCGCTGGGGGCCAGGAAAGTACCGCATGCTGTACCGCAGAGATGCGCCGTGGGTCCGAAAAACGCTATAGGGGGTGCGCCGCAGGGGGGCACCGCAGGAAAGCGCCGCAGGAATGCGCCGCAGGGATGCGTCGCAGACAAAAAAAGTAAACTAAAAAGTAAAACTTTCGAAATTTTCTCCCCCAAACGCCCTCCTCAGACTCCGACAGGTCCTCCACTGGTCCTCAAAGCTCCCCCAGGCACCCAAAGGACCAAACGGCCCGCCAGGGCCCCGGATCCCCACAGGGCCTCCCCGGGCCCCCCAAAGATTCCCCTCTCCATTTTTTTAATACTTTTTTATGACTTTATTATATCTTTTCAGAACAAGTTCCAGAACCTATTTTCCAGATCCACTTTACAGAACAACTTCCGAGCAAGTTACTTTCTTAATGTCCCTCCTAAACCCATTTTCTAACTTGAAGTACTTATTTTTTTCACCCACAACTATACTTTACAGATTTGGATACCTCAACACCAAGAAATATTTTTCAAAAGTCATTTCAGAGCAAGTTACTTTCTTAATGTCCCTCCTAAACCTATTTTGCAACTTGAAGTACTTATCTTTTTCGATCACAACAATACTGTATAGGTTTTTGGATACCTCAACACCAAGAAATACATTTCAAAGACCATTTCAGAGCAAGTTACTTTCTTAATGACCATCCTAAGCCCATTTTCCAACTTGAAGTACTTATCTTTTTCACCCTCAACTATACTATACAGCTTTTTGGATACCTCAACACCAATAAATACTTTTCAAAGACCATTTCAGAGCAAGTTACTTTCTTAATGTCCCTCCTAAATCCATTTTCCAACTTGAAGCACTTATCTTTTTCACTCACAACTATACTTTACAGCTTTTGGGATACCTCAACACTAAGAAATACTTTTCAAAGAACATTTCAGAGCATGTTACTTTCTTAATTTCCCTTCTAAACCCATTTTCCCACTTGAAGGGCTTGTCATTTTCACCCCGAAACAATACTTTACAACTTTTTGGTTACCACAACACCAGGAAATACATTTCAAAGATCATTTCAGAGCAAGTTACTTTCCTAATGTCCCTTCTAAACCCATTTTCCAACTTGAAGTACTTATCTTTTTCACCCGCAACAATACCTTACAGCTTTTTGGATACCTCAAAACCAAGAAATACTTTTCAATGACCATTTCAGAGCAAGTTGCTTTCCTAATGTTCCTCCTAAACCCATTTTCCAAGTTGAGGTACTTATCTTTTTCACCCACAACTATACCTTACAGCTTTAAGGTTACAGACAAAATACGAAAGACTTTTAAAGGACCATTTGATAGCAAATTACGTTCTTAATGTCCCTCCTAAGCTCATTTTCCAATTTGAAGTACATAACTATTTCATCCAAAATATAAACTACAGCTTTTTTGATACCTAGAAACCAAGAAATACTTTTCAATGACCATTTCAGAGCAAGTTACTTTCTTAATGTCCCTCCTAAACCAAGTTTCCAACTTGAAGTACTTATATTTTTCACCCACAACTATACTTTACAGCTTTTTGGATGCCTCAACACCAAGAAATACTTTTCAAAGACCATTTAAGAGCAAGTTACTTTCTTAATTTCACTCCTAAACCCATTTTCCAACTTGAAGTACTTATCTTTTTCACCCACAACTATACTTTACAGCTTTTTGGATACCTCAAAACCAAGAAATACTTTTCAAAGACCATTTTAGAGGAAGTTACTTTCTTAATGTCCCTCCTAAACCAAGTTTCCAACTTGAATTACTTATCTTTTTCACCCACAACTATACTTTACAGCTTTTTGGATGCCTCAACACCAAGAAATACTTTTCAAAGACCATTTCAGAGCAAGTTAAGTTTCTTAATTTCACTCCTAAGCCCATTTTCCAACTTGAAGTACTTATCTTTTTCATCACAACTATACCCTACAGCTTTTTTGTTACCTCAAAACTAAGAAATACTTTTCAAAGACCAGGTCAGAGAAAATTACTTTCTTAATGTCCCACCTAAACCAATTTTGCAACTTGAAGTACATATCTTTTTCACCCGAAACTATACTTTACAGCTTTTTGGATACCTCAACACTAAGAAATACTTTTCAAGGACCATTTCAGAGCAAGTTACTTTCTTAATGTCCCTCATAAACCCCTTTTCCAACTTGAAGTACTTATCTTTTTCATCACAACTAAAACTTACAGCTTTTTGGATACCTAAACACCAAGAAATACTTTTCAAAGACCGTTTCAGAGCACGTTACTTTCTTAATGTCCCTCCTAAACCCATTTTCCAACTTGAATTACTTATCTTTTTCATCCACAACTCTACTTTACAGCTTTTTGGTTACCTCAACACCAAGAAATACTTTTCAAAAACCCTCTCAGAGCAAGTTACTTTCTTAATGTCACTTCTAAACCCGTTTTCCAACTTGAAGTACTTATATTTTTCACCCACAACTATACTTTACAGCTTTTTGGATACCTCCACACCAAGAAATACTTTTCAAAGACCATTTCAGAGCCCTTTACTTTCTTAATGTCCCTCCTAAACCCATTTTGCAACTTGAAGTACTTATCTTTTTCACCCTCAACTATACTTTACAGCTTTTTGGTTACCTCACCACCAATAAATACTTTTCAAAGGCCATTTCAGAGCAAGTTACTTTCTTAATGTCCCTCCTAAACCCATTTTGCAACTTGAAGTACTTATCTTTTTCACCCACAACTATACTTTACAGCTTTTTGGATACCTCAACACCAAGAAATTCTTTTCAAAGACCATTTCAGAGCAAGTTACTTTCTTAATGTCTCTCCTAAACCCATTTTCCAACTTGAAGTACTTATCTTTTTCACCACAACCAGATCATACAGCTCAACCAGATCAACCAGATCAACCAGACCATACTTGTGAATATTTTCATGGAAGATGAAAAGTTCTAGTTCAATTTAAAATTTTCTCAAAGAAGTGAAGAAAAGTTCAAGTTCTCTTCAGAACTTTACATAAAGAACACAATTCAATTCTAATTTCTCCAGAGAAAATAAAAATCTTCCACTTCAGTTCTTTATTTCACATAGACATAAAGAAATTTAAAGTTCAATTCTAATTTTTCGGTGGAAGATAGAAAAAGTAATACCATACTTGTGAATATTTTCCTGGAAGATAGAAAGTTCTAGTTCAATTTACAATTTCCTCAACGAAGTGAAGAAAAGGTCAAGTTCTCTTCTGAATTTTACTAAAGAACACAATTCAATTCTAATTTCTACAGAGAAAACAAAAATCTTCCACTTAAGTTCTTTATTTCACAATGACATAAAGAAATTTAAAGTTCAATTCTAAGTTTTTCGGTGGAAGATAGAAAAAGTAATACTATACTTGTGAATATTTTACCGGAAGATGAAAAGTTCTAGTTCAATTTAAAATTTTCTCAACGAAGTGAAGAAAGTTCAAGTTCTCATCTGAACTTTACCAAAGAACACAATTCAATTCTAATTTCTACCAGAGAAAATAAAAATCTTCCACTTCAGTTCTTTATTTCACAAGGACTATAAAGAAATTTAAAGTTCAATTTAAATTTGTCCGTGGAAGATAGAAAAAGTAATACCATACTTGTGAATATTTTCCCGGAAGATAAAAAGTTCTAGTTCAATTTAAAATTT
>NC_142804.1:59407121-59445092 GCF_049724085.1 Artemia sp. Qi Xiang Cuo | reverse complement strand
GATAAAATTGTTGCTACTTCTTGCTACTTGCTACTTCTCAATGGAAAAATTGCTATTACTGATGAAAAAATTGTTACCTCTAACAGAAATTTGTTATCCTTGACAGAATAGTTGGTGTTATTAGAAAAATTTGCTACTGTTAAGAAATAATTTGTTACTTCTAAGAGAAATTTGATAGTGTGAAGTAAAATTTTCTTAGTTTTAAGGAAAAAGTTATTAATTCGATGAGAAAATTTGTTAGCGTTAAGAAAAACCTGATACTTATGACAGAAAACTTGTTGTCATAAACGAAAAAATTGTTACTTCTAACAAAAATTTATTATCTTATAATGAGAACTTGGTAGTTCTAATAGAACGCTTGTTATAACTGACAAAAAAATTTTTACTTCTAATAAAAATTTGTTATCCCTGACAGGAATCCTGGTGTTATTAGAAGAAATTTGTTAGTGTTAAGATAAAAACCTGTTGCTTTTAAGAGAAATTTGATAGTGTTAAGTAAAACTTTGTTAGTATTAAAAAAAATTTTACTTCGACGAGAACATTTGTTGGTGTTAAGGAAAACATACTACTTCTGCCAAAAAACTTGTTATCCTAAACAAAACAAATGTTACTTCTAAGAAAATTTTTTATCTTTGACGGAAAACTTGCTAGTTCTAAATGAAAACTTGTTTTCACTGACGAAAAAATTTTTACTTCTAAGAAATTTTGTTAAGTTTGACGGTGCACTTTCTGCTACGAACTTTTATTTGATTCGTCTGCTTGTTGTGTATTTGTTTTTTGATTTTATTTTAAATGGCTCACTTAGTTTTTCTGGTCCAGACTAGAATCTTATTTAGTTTAATTGTTTTCCTATGAAAAAAAATTCTTACTTTAAAAAAAACTGTTGCATCCAAGGTAAATTTGGTAATACTAAGTAAAAGTTTGTTAGTATTAAGGAAAAATTTAGTAACTTCGATGAGAAAATAAGCTAGTGCTAAGAAAAACTTACTATTTCTGAGAGAAAACTTGTTATCATAAACAAAACAAGGAGAATTTTTTATCTTTGACGGAAAAATTGCTGCTTTGTTTGTGTTTGCGTGTGTTTTTGTGTGAGTGTATCTGTATGAGTGTGTGTGTTTGTGTATGTGTGTTTCAAACGTTAGAAGACGCTTACAATGATGCTGAAGGCTGTTATAGGGGTGCTAGCTAGTAGTTATAGTGTAGTACTCTTGGTTGAATTGCATAGAGTATTAAACACAAGCAAAATGGGGGTGACTTCTCTATTTTCAAAAGTATAGTGTTTAATGCGATTCTTTAGGTTACTTTTGGAGCAAAAAAAGGTTGAAAATGTCATAGGGGCAGGGAAGTGCTACCATATGGATGATTGAGAGGGATGAAGGCCGGCGTCAGTATGAAAACACTGTCGCAACACAATTCCTCTCTGGGCCATAAGTTTGCTCTTTAATGGTTTGGGTATCTACTCTTCTCGCAACATGGCCCACTTTTCTTCCAACTTCTCCCATTTGGTGTCATTGCTTAAAATGAGCACCGTTATTACACTGCATCCAATTGTGTGCCCGTGTAACGTTACAATTAGGGATTCCCATGTACTCCAGGAGTCTAGTTTTTGAGATATAAGGGTGTCATCCATATTGGATATGATCACGGAATTCCTGGGGATCTTCCAGAAAAAAAATTTGTGCTAAAAATGGGTAAAAATCATGCCAACACTGAAGAAATATTAGAAATTTTAGAATCCCGGTTGGCCTGCCAGGGGTGGAAATCTTGCCAGCTGGAAACTGCGTTCCCGCAAGAATCTTACCAGGGATGCTGTGACGTCAGAGGCATTTAAAGTCCTAAGGGAAAGGGGGGGGGGGCATGCCTTTGAAATCCTATGTTAATTCCCTATTATTGCCACTTTATAAATTAACTCGAGCAAGATCATTTTTTTAACCTCCTTTATCACCTAGTCAAAATCCGGATTCTGTCCCCGGAACGAGTAGATACTGACCGAACTCCCCCGTAGCGCGCGGGATGGACAGGGGCAAAAATTTCTTGAAATAGAATTTTCCCTTTGCGCTTTTTGATATTTTTTGAAAAATACCTCCCTGGGCTGCGTGAGGGCTGAGACAAAAGGAGGCTATGCAAAAATCGGGGTTTCTGTTGAATGAGGGTTCATTCAAACGGTTTTAGTTACACGGTTATAAACATGGGCTTGGCTTGCGAAAACTTGAATCACGCGATTTAAAGCCATAATTTCAATATGAAATACCTGAAAGGTCTTTTTTTTTGGGGGGGGGGGGATGTGGAGCGACTACATAGGGGTGCTGTATGCCAGTTTTCCATGGTGGTATACATTGCCTTGGACTAGTATACTCTAGAGCTTAAAGATATGAAGGGAGTTGTTAAATGAATTTTTGGTAGAGGCAGAGTAAAATCTAATGTCTCTGTCCAAGAAAAGATGCATTTCGTTAAAAAAAAGCACTTGATGTAGCATAAATTTAACTCTATTATCAAAGAAAACCCTCGTCTGGAACTATTTGCTTGAACCCCTCTCCTCCCATTCTTCTCTAATTTATAAATGCTATTGCTTACATTTTATCCCTTTGTAAGCCTTTTCGGGTTTCGTTTTGTTCCTTTCGCATTATCCCGTCTCAAAACGTTGTATTCTCATAATTTCCCTAATTACATATTTGCCTTGGGAACAGTAATTTCTCGAAATAGAATTTCCCTTTTCCATGTTCTTACATTGAGGGGCGGACACTCCCTCGGAGGCAGGCTACGGACGGTACCCGTGACGGCCAGTAGGTACTTTCGGTGGGCAGCGGTGGGTCTCGGAAGGGGCGACAATAACACTTCAGTATTAAACTCTCTTTCATTCAGTAAACACCTAGCTTAAAACGGATATTTTATAGTCTCTGAACAATAAAGAACTGGTTTGTTCAACTAAACGGATTAAGACACAGGTGAAATTTATTGCGCCATTGACTTTTCTTGAGTAAACCTACTGCCAGCTAATTGATCTGTGTTCACCTTTGGTGCCAAACTAATTGGTATTGAAATAGACAGATATTAGTGGATTTTATAGATTATTTTGGATATATATTATTGCATCTTTGGAGCATTTTTCCAACTAAATTTTTCCTTAAGGTTCTTTACTTAGATAAAGATAAGTTTCTTTTACTTTTGTCCTCTCCTTAATAGGAAATGCCTGCATTTAAAGAGTTTGATATCGCGTTAGCTAACTTCAAACATTATCCTCATTGGCCAGTAAAGATACTAAAAGTGTCCAAGGATAGCAAAGAAAAGCCATCATATTTGGTATTTTGCTATGGGACACATGATGAATACAGACTTGTTGAAGCCAACTCGTCGGAATATAATCCAAGCGTTAGCCAAACTTCAACAAAACAGACTGCAGGTGTAAAGGCTGCATTTGAGGAATTGAAAAATTCACCCGATATTTATAAATCCCTTTCCAAGACATATAAATGCATTAACAATTAAGGAATCTAATACAGGAAAATGTGCTTCGTTGATGAATAAAATCACTTCTACGGAATTTGACCTGGAAAAAACTAAGTGAGAGTTACTACAAAATGTAACTAAGAATGTTAATGAAAGTTTTTCGGATGTTGATTCCTATCGCCAGTCATCCCACGATATTATCTGTGAAATATATGACGCAATTACTCTTGATTACATACACAAATTCGAAAAAAGTGAACAATCTCTGAAAAATCTTTGTAACCAAATTATAAATCAAGAAGAGAAAATCATGAAAATTGAGATGAAACTAGATCCATTTAAACAAGAAGTGCTGCTTGATTTGCTAATTTTGCATGGTGCTAAGCAACAGTCCGGATCTGACCTCCAATCAACATTCCTGCAAGTTTTCATAACCAAAATGAACCTGACTGAAATTAATGTTGCCCAAATTAGGAATATCTACAGATTCAAAATATCTCCTGCTTTAACCGATGCCTCCCTAAACGACAAAGTCCCTCCTGTTTTAGTTAAATTTGTGAATAGTGATATAGCGAAGAAAGTCTTCAAAGCAAAAGCTAGGTTAGCTTCAAGCGGAATTTTCCTATTGGAAGCATTAACAAAGAGGCGACGTGAGATCCTAGATGCCGCTAAGGACAGATTTGGTCATAGAAATGTTTGGACTGATCGTGGGCAAATTTTGGCAAGGCCTAACGGTGAAAGTGTCACTAAAAAAAATTCATATATATATATATATATATATATATATATATATATATATATATATATATATATATATATATATATATATATATATATATATATATATATATATATATATATATATATATATATATATATATATATATATATATATATATATATATATATATATATATATATATATATATATATATATATATATATATGTGTATATATATGTATATATATATATGTGTGTGTGTGTGTGTGTGTGTGTGTGTGTGTGTGTGTGTGTGTGTGTGTGTGTGTGTGTGTGTGTGTGTGTGTGTGTGTGTGTGTGTGTGTGTGTGTGTGTGTGTGTGTGTGTGTGTGTGTGTGTGTGTGTGTGTGTGTGTGTGTGTGTGTGTGTGTGTGTGTGTGTGTGTGTGTGTGTGTGTGTGTGTGTGTGTGTGTGTGTGTGTGTGTGTGTGTGTGTGTGTGTGTGTGTGTGTGTGTGTGTGTGTGTGTGTGTGTGTGTGTGTGTGTGTGTGTGTGTGTGTGTGTGTGTGTGTGTGTGTGTGTGTGTGTGTGTGTGTGTGTGTGTGTGTGTGTGTGTGTGTGTGTGTGTGTGTGTGTGTGTGTGTGTGTGTGTGTGTGTGTGTGTGTGTGTGTGTGTGTGTGTGTGTGTGTGTGTGTGTGTGTGTGTGTGTGTGTGTGTGTGTGTGTGTGTGTGTGTGTGTGTGTGTGTGTGTGTGTGTGTGTGTGTGTGTGTGTGTGTGTGTGTGTGTGTGTGTGTGTGTGTGTGTGTGTGTGTGTGTGTGTGTGTGTGTGTGTGTGTGTGTGTGTGTGTGTGTGTGTGTGTGTGTGTGTGTGTGTGTGTGTGTGTGTGTGTGTGTGTGTGTGTGTGTGTGTGTGTGTGTGTGTGTGTGTGTGTGTGTGTGTGTGTGTGTGTGTGTGTGTGTGTGTGTGTGTGTGTGTGTGTGTGTGTGTGTGTGTGTGTGTGTGTGTGTGTGTGTGTGTGTGTGTGTGTGTGTGTGTGTGTGTGTGTGTGTGTGTGTGTGTGTGTGTGTGTGTGTGTGTGTGTGTGTGTGTGTGTGTGTGTGTGTGTGTGTGTGTGTGTGTGTGTGTGTGTGTGTGTGTGTGTGTGTGTGTGTGTGTGTGTGTGTGTGTGTGTGTGTGTGTGTGTGTGTGTGTGTGTGTGTGTGTGTGTGTGTGTGTGTGTGTGTGTGTGTGTGTGTGTGTGTGTGTGTGTGTGTGTGTGTGTGTGTGTGTGTGTGTGTGTGTGTGTGTGTGTGTGTGTGTGTGTGTGTGTGTGTGTGTGTGTGTGTGTGTGTGTGTGTGTGTGTGTGTGTGTGTGTGTGTGTGTGTGTGTGTGTGTGTGTGTGTGTGTGTGTGTGTGTGTGTGTGTGTGTGTGTGTGTGTGTGTGTGTGTGTGTGTGTGTGTGTGTGTGTGTGTGTGTGTGTGTGTGTGTGTGTGTGTGTGTGTGTGTGTGTGTGTGTGTGTGTGTGTGTGTGTGTGTGTGTGTGTGTGTGTGTGTGTGTGTGTGTGTGTGTGTGTGTGTGTGTGTGTGTGTGTGTGTGTGTGTGTGTGTGTGTGTGTGTGTGTGTGTGTGTGTGTGTGTGTGTGTGTGTGTGTGTGTGTGTGTGTGTGTGTGTGTGTGTGTGTGTGTGTGTGTGTGTGTGTGTGTGTGTGTGTGTGTGTGTGTGTGTGTGTGTGTGTGTGTGTGTGTGTGTGTGTGTGTGTGTGTGTGTGTGTGTGTGTGTGTGTGTGTGTGTGTGTGTGTGTGTGTGTGTGTGTGTGTGTGTGTGTGTGTGTGTGTGTGTGTGTGTGTGTGTGTGTGTGTGTGTGTGTGTGTGTGTGTGTGTGTGTGTGTGTGTGTGTGTGTGTGTGTGTGTGTGTGTGTGTGTGTGTGTGTGTGTGTGTGTGTGTGTGTGTGTGTGTGTGTGTGTGTGTGTGTGTGTGTGTGTGTGTGTGTGTGTGTGTGTGTGTGTGTGTGTGTGTGTGTGTGTGTGTGTGTGTGTGTGTGTGTGTGTGTGTGTGTGTGTGTGTGTGTGTGTGTGTGTGTGTGTGTGTGTGTGTGTGTGTGTGTGTGTGTGTGTGTGTGTGTGTGTGTGTGTGTGTGTGTGTGTGTGTGTGTGTGTGTGTGTGTGTGTGTGTGTGTGTGTGTGTGTGTGTGTGTGTGTGTGTGTGTGTGTGTGTGTGTGTGTGTGTGTGTGTGTGTGTGTGTGTGTGTGTGTGTGTGTGTGTGTGTGTGTGTGTGTGTGTGTGTGTGTGTGTGTGTGTGTGTGTGTGTGTGTGTGTGTGTGTGTGTGTGTGTGTGTGTGTGTGTGTGTGTGTGTGTGTGTGTGTGTGTGTGTGTGTGTGTGTGTGTGTGTGTGTGTGTGTGTGTGTGTGTGTGTGTGTGTGTGTGTGTGTGTGTGTGTGTGTGTGTGTGTGTGTGTGTGTGTGTGTGTGTGTGTGTGTGTGTGTGTGTGTGTGTGTGTGTGTGTGTGTGTGTGTGTGTGTGTGTGTGTGTGTGTGTGTGTGTGTGTGTGTGTGTGTGTGTGTGTGTGTGTGTGTGTGTGTGTGTGTGTGTGTGTGTGTGTGTGTGTGTGTGTGTGTGTGTGTGTGTGTGTGTGTGTGTGTGTGTGTGTGTGTGTGTGTGTGTGTGTGTGTGTGTGTGTGTGTGTGTGTGTGTGTGTGTGTGTGTGTGTGTGTGTGTGTGTGTGTGTGTGTGTGTGTGTGTGTGTGTGTGTGTGTGTGTGTGTGTGTGTGTGTGTGTGTGTGTGTGTGTGTGTGTGTGTGTGTGTGTGTGTGTGTGTGTGTGTGTGTGTGTGTGTGTGTGTGTGTGTGTGTGTGTGTGTGTGTGTGTGTGTGTGTGTGTGTGTGTGTGTGTGTGTGTGTGTGTGTGTGTGTGTGTGTGTGTGTGTGTGTGTGTGTGTGTGTGTGTGTGTGTGTGTGTGTGTGTGTGTGTGTGTGTGTGTGTGTGTGTGTGTGTGTGTGTGTGTGTGTGTGTGTGTGTGTGTGTGTGTGTGTGTGTGTGTGTGTGTGTGTGTGTGTGTGTGTGTGTGTGTGTGTGTGTGTGTGTGTGTGTGTGTGTGTGTGTGTGTGTGTGTGTGTGTGTGTGTGTGTGTGTGTGTGTGTGTGTGTGTGTGTGTGTGTGTGTGTGTGTGTGTGTGTGTGTGTGTGTGTGTGTGTGTGTGTGTGTGTGTGTGTGTGTGTGTGTGTGTGTGTGTGTGTGTGTGTGTGTGTGTGTGTGTGTGTGTGTGTGTGTGTGTGTGTGTGTGTGTGTGTGTGTGTGTGTGTGTGTGTGTGTGTGTGTGTGTGTGTGTGTGTGTGTGTGTGTGTGTGTGTGTGTGTGTGTGTGTGTAGCCATTGAACAAAATGGCTATCTGAAACTGCATAATCACTTTCAACTTTTAAAAAGAGCACTAGCCCTCTCAATTT
This sequence comes from Artemia sp. Qi Xiang Cuo, assembly GCF_049724085.1. Taxonomy (NCBI): domain Eukaryota; kingdom Metazoa; phylum Arthropoda; class Branchiopoda; order Anostraca; family Artemiidae; genus Artemia; species Artemia sp. Qi Xiang Cuo. Next base: position 59,437,519 of record NC_142804.1, on the reverse strand, counting down.
CCAATTGAATGAGCCCTTTTTGAAGTTTTAACGACAACATTATCATTAAAAACCTTATATGCACCCAGGGCATAACTTACAACCTTCGCTCTGGGGACTCTGGGGGGTTTTTCATCCTTAAATACATAATTTCCAGAACTTTCAACTACGTTGAACAAAATGGATATCTTTAAGCTTTTATTGAATGTGTTTGGGGAAACGGAAGGTGTAAGAGGGGGGTTAATTTCTCTCCACTCAATTTCGACTATTAAAAAGGGCAATTTCAATTTCCAATCAACTGAGCCCCTTTTGAAATTTCTACAACAACTATCTATATAAACCTTATATGCCCCCAGGGAAAAACTTACAACCCTTGCACTGAAAGCTCTGATGTGGTTATCATCCTAAAAAACCTAATTTCCAGAACTTTCGACTACGTTGAACAAAATGGATATCTAAAAATTTTGATTGGATGTGTTTGGGGAAATGGTGGGCGTGAGAGGGGGGTTAGTTGCCCTCCAATTACTTTCGACTATTAAAAAGTGCACTAGCCCTTTGAATTCCCAATCGAATGAGTCCCTTTTCAAATTTCTACGACAAACATTCAATAAAAACCTTATATACCCCCAGGGCATAACTTATAAACCTTGCACTGAAGACTGTGGGGGGAGTTTCCACCTCAAGGGTATAATTTCCTGAACTTTAAACTGCGTGGAACAAAATGAATATCTAAAAATTTTGAGTGGATATGTTTGGGGAAATGGTGGGAGTGGAAGGGGTGTTAGTTGCCTTCCAAACATTTTGACTATTAAAAAGGGCACTATTCATTTAAATTCCCAATCGAATGAGCCCTTTTTGAAGTTTCTATGACGATGCGTTCAGTAAAAACCTTATATGCCCCCAGGGCATAACATACAACCCTTGCCCAGTGGGCTGTAGGGGGGTATCCTCCTCAAAAACATAATTTCTATCTGGAAATCCACAATACTGAACAAAAGGGCTATCTAAGAATTTTGATTGGATGTGTTTGAGGAAAAGGAGGGCAAAAGAGGGGGGCTAGTTGCCCTCAAATCACTTTCGACTATTAAAAACGGTACTCGATCTTTGAATTTCCAATCGAATGAGTCCTTTTTCAATTTTCTACGACAAAGATTTCCATAAAAACTTATATGCCCCCAGGGCATAACTTATAACCCTTGCTCTGATGGCTATTTCAAAATTTTGATTGGATGTGATTTGGGAAATGGTTAGTGTGGAAGGGGTGTTAGTTTCCTTCCAATTACTTTTGACTATAAAAAAGGGCGCGAGCAATTTAAATTTCTAATCGAGTGAGCCCTTTTTGAAGTTTCTACAACAACGCTGTCTATAAAAACTTTGTATGTCCCCCGCGCATAACTTACAATCCTTGTCCTGAGAGCTGTGAGGGGATTGTCATCTTCAAAGACCTAATTTCCAGAGCTTTAAACTACGTTGAACAAAATGGCTATCTGAAAATTTTGATTGGATGTGTTTAGGGAAAAGGTTGTCGTGAGAGGGGGGTTTTTTACCGTCCAATCACTTTCAGCTATTAAAAAGGGCACCAGCCCTTTGAATTTCCAATCAAATGAGCCATTTTTCAAGTTTCTACGACAGAGATTTCAATAAAAGCTTATATGCCCTAGGGCATAACTTATAACCCTTGCTCTGATAACTGTGAGGGGAGTGTCCTGCTCAAAGGTATAATTTCCTGAACTTTAACTGCGTGAAGCAAAATGGCTATTTCAAAATTTTGATTGGACGTGTTTGGGGAAATGGTAGGTTTGGAAGGGGTGTTAGTTGTCTTCCAATTACTATTGACTATTAAAATGAGCACGAGCCATTTCAATTTCTAATCGAATGAGCCCTTTTTGAAGTTTCTACAACAACGCTGTCAATAAAAACTTTACATGCCCCCCGGGCATAACTTACAATCCTTGTCCTGAGGGCTGTGAGGGGGCTGTTATCCTCAAAAACCTAATTTCCAGAGCTTTAAACTACGTTGAACAAAATGGCTATCTGAAAATTTTGATTGGATGTGTTTGGCGAAAAGGTGAGCGTGAGAAAATGGGGTTTGTTACCGTCCAATCACTTTCAACTATTAAAAAGGGTACTAGCCCTTTGAATTTCCAATCAAATGAGCCTTGTTTGAAGTTTCTATGACAACATTTTCTATAAAAACCTTATATGCACCCAGGGCATATCTCACAACCCTTTCCCAAGGGTTGTGGGGGAGTTCCTCCTCAAAAACATATTTTCTATCTGGAAATCAACTACGCTGATTCAAATGGCTATCTCAAAATTTTGATTGGTTGTGTTTGGGGGAATGATTGGGGTGGAGGGGGGATAGTTGCCCTCCAATCACTTTTGACTATTAAAAAGGGCATTAGCCCTTTGAATTTCCAATTGAATGAGCCTTTCTTGAAGTTTTTATGACAACGCCTCCTATAAAAACCTTATATGCCCCCACGGCATTGTTAAAACCCTTGCCTCGAGGGTTGTAAAAAACAAATTCCTGAAAAACATCCTCAAAAACATATTTTCTATCTGGAAATCCACTACGCTGAACAAAATAGCTATCTCAAAATTTTGATTGGATGTGTTTGGGGGAATAATTGGCGCCGGGGGGGGGGGCTAGTTGCCCTCCAATAACTTTCGACTATTAAATCGGGCACTAGCTACTACTACTCTGTTCAAGAAGAAGACGAATAAAGAATCATATTTTCTTTTATTATTTACATAAAAAAGTAACAATACTTAAAAAAAAGCACATTAAACATGAAAAAATACACTTTTTTTAAATTTATTTATAATAAATCAAATACAACATTTACATAGGCACACAGAGAAAAAACACTTGAATACTTTTTTTTGTTTATTTATAGAGAAAAAAATACAACATTAGATTAGAGCACTTGAAAAAACATCACTTTTTGAATGAAACATTTACAAAAAAAATCTGCTCTAAGTCAAAAAGGATAACTTTGATAGTGGCGGTGCGCCCCCCCCCCGCTGGTGGACCCCCCCCCCCCCCCGGCCGTGAGGCCCCCCCCCAAAGGTTTTGGGAAATAATTTACAGGACTTTATTCAAACCGAGACTTTCCCTATGGATAACACATTCGGCCCGGTCTGAAGTTAAATAGTGTCCAAGGGGGAGGGTAGTCACACCGTCTTGACAAACATAGACCTTGTCGGAAATGGTACTCATGGCAATTTTTTCTATATTTACAGTAAAGTTCCTGTAGTTGAGAGAACAAATTGCCAGCAATTTGGGTCGCGGAACTGTATTTTGAACAATAGGATTCCTATAAATGTCCATGTCGAAATTCTTATCCACAAAGCGCGAGGGTACTCCTGTGCCACGTTTCTTGATGTCATTATCATGTGTTTGCATAAGGTGCACTTTTGGGACTACGAACACACTACTGAAAATCATGTCACTTCCTGTTTCTGATTTAAAAAATAAAAGCTGATTTGGTGCCCAACGTTTTAATAGCGCAGAGTATGGCCTGGCCTAGTTAGAGTAGTTCACTTGTGAACTATTAATTTCGTCGTGCATCAAATCCCTACTTAGATTTGGGGTTTTTACAGTTAACAGTCGGGCAACTGTGGCACCGTAACTGACCTCTAATTGCTCTTTCGCCAGCTACAGAACCCTCGTCACATTGGAGTAGAATTCCAACATGAACTTTTTAGAGATCTCCAAGATCGCACTGCCTGCAGCAATATTTTTATTCAAGACAATGCGTCTTTTTTTCCTGTTCCAAAGTACCATATTCGGGCCAATGATTGTGAAGGAAGTGTAATTTGGATTGACAATAATTTGATCATATCGTTCGGGGTCCGTCACAATACCACAGCGTTTTCTATTGCGTACACTCCCAGATTTTGCTAAAAGCTAAATTCAAAAGGAGCTTAAACATTTCTTTTTTGGTCTCAGCTCTGTACTGTAGAACGTTTATTGACACACGTGTCAACAAATGTTTTCATATAGGGTTTTTGACTAAACTAAAGTTCTCTTTGAACCTTTTTAACGTTGAAAGCGTTGTTGCACATCCATTTTAAAGCTACATGATGTACAACTATGTTTTTTTTCGGCAGAAGGTCAGCAATAAGTTTTTGTTTTGAAGGTGTCCAATGCAATCCGTCCACCTCGACTAAACGCCTATTGCGAGGGCTCAAAGAGTCCTTAGTCACAGGTCTATTGATGCATGGGAAAACAAAATCCTTTACTGAATCGTGAAGTGCGACTGGTATCTCTCCATCAATTTCAAAAAACCATCCAACTGGTCCATTCTCCTTAACACTGTTAATGTTGGAGAAATGGGGAGCTTGAGGGTCATTGAGCCATTTATAGTCGCCGCAAGGTAGTACATAATGGGACATGGCCGAGGGGTAGAGAAAATACAAATCGAGGAAAACTGCATTCGGTTTTATCCCCGTCCTCTCTCCTGTTGTATCGGTGTCCAAGATGTGGTTATAATTGAAAACAAATCCCCCTCTAATTTACCCATTTGTGAACAGGTGCTGATCAATATCTACGAATCTTCCAATTTTGCCCCCACTAAATTTGTGAATAAGACTCATCCCCAGATGAGGAGATTAAAAATAATAGCCCAAATCAAGATTAAACTCCTCGTAGATTTTGTCCGTATTTTTACACATAATGTCTAACAGAGTTATCACGTCACTCGACAAATACAGTTTGCAGCAGTCAAAGCCATTTTTACACCCTCCCTCTACCCAAACTTTTTTAGCAAAACTGTATTCATCGGGGGTGCAACTACGATCGTGAAGCTATTATAAAACGATTCAATCGGAGGATTAGTTTCCTCGGTGAATCTCGACATGGAACAATAATAGTCATAAGGATATATGCCCTTGACCGTCAACAAATCATATAAATCAATTGGAAATTGTTCCTTGAGAAGGGGGAAAGCATTGCAGCCGTCATCGTTTTTCTGTACCTGAATTAATTCGCTCAATGATTTAGGGAAAAAACTGTATGAATCTAAAAAGCGAATTTTATTCGTGTACTCAACGTCGGCTTCAACAAATTTCCACATAAATTCCAAAACAAGCAACTTTTCCGATGATTTAGGTATGATTTTGTTAGTAAAGCTGTCTATCACCCATGCATCATCTACTGTTCCGTTTCTTTGAAGATGCGCCAATGCTGGTAGCACATACTTTAGATCGTAGTTAGAGTTATGTATAAAAACTGGAAGAAAAAGTTGCTGTTTAATTTTAAATTACATGAATTGTGAGCCCACCATCGAAAGTTAGTTTTACCCGTTGAACTGGGATCAATAAGGTGGCTGTGGTCCTGGACCGCGTCTTTTGGGGCAAGAACACCCCTACATACCCAGCAAATCGTCCCCTTTTCTAGTGCAAGTTGCTCCTTATCTGACAATGTCATCGGGTAATTGATGTGACGCAATCTTGAAATAGCGCCATTTGCTGTTTTTGTTAAGGAAATTAATAATTTTTCCATGCTGCCCTCCACGTCCATAGCCAAAAAACTCATCCAATTGCATTTTATTGTTGTAATAATAACGAGCATGTGCGTTGGAATCCGCAATTAGTTTGTACTCCATGATTATATTTTGCCTTGATGGGTCTGATACCTCAATTAGTCTTGATTCATAGTCTAAACATATTTTATCAGCTTGTAGCAGTGAATTTAGAAAATTTTTAAATTGTAAATTGTCTTTACCTTCTGCCGGCATTTCTATTCGTTAATTCTCATGAATTTTGCAATGTTTCATGTGATCCGAGAATGTTTGCTCAGACGTGAATGGGGAAAGGCACATGGGGCAATAGAGAAGTTCCCCTTTCTTCACACCTTGGGATAGGATTCGTTTTATTGCTGTAATGGGGAAAAAATGACCATAAGAATTGACATCTTTGGGAGGTTCGTAAATAACCCAAACCCAATTTTTAACATTTTTCACCATCGGTGTCCTCACCGAATACAAACCCTCGTTTTTATTTGGTTTTTCCCCCATTTACAAATTCTGCGTCATACTAGAGAAAAACCACCCCCAACCCAAGATTTTCATTTGCTTTCTCGAATATGCTTATTTCTTTCAAGGAAACCGGATACTTCCCCTCTAAACAGTCAAAATTTACTTTAGGAAAATTTTTTCCACCATTACGAGCAAGTCCATCGAGATTTTTCATTGTTGAATCTTTTTTTAATGTTTTATGGGCTGCTGCTAAAAATGTATATTTAAAGCATTGCAGCCCTCTTTCAAAATTGAAACCCTGAACTCCTACTGCAGCCGACAAATCTGGGTGGCATTTTATTTTTAGATTACCCGCTCCCCCCTTAAAATAAAGTTCTTTTTAAATCTACTGAGAATCAGATCCATGTGTTCAATGTATAAAATTGTCGACCCATTTCCCCTCTCACTAAACGTGTCCAAAGTCAATATGAGTTTATTTACCCAGTTAAAAAAGTTGTTTTCAAATTCATTTACACCAGGTTAAAAAGTCTGGTTGCCAGTTGAAAAATGAAAATAAAAAATTTCCCCGGATGTTCACTTTTGTAAATAACAATTTTGATTCACTAATGCTTTAACTCCCCCGTGTCCCCCCCTCCCATTTCCGTACTTGAAGCTCAATTTGCGGGCGAATTTTGTCGATAGAGCTATGGCGAACTTTCACGGGGTCTGGTAAAACAATGTCATCGTTTTACTCCGGAGGGTTGAAATCTACACTATATGTTTGTATGTGATTTAGAACAGATTCTAACGAATGAAATTCAACCAATTCCGAGGATATAGCACTATTTTCAAGTCCTGCACCTATTTGTACAGGATCTAATTCACTAATAGTAAAGTTATCGTTAAAAGTGTCCCCGGAAGAATTAGCCCCAACAATTTGCATAAGACTGTCCATTTCTTCAGCTGTAAATTGAAAATCCAGGGGGATATCAATTAACGTACCTTCACTAGCATCATCATCATCCGATGAGAGGGGACAATTACCCATGATACTTTGAAGTCCCGGACCTGGGAAGGCAGAAGTTTTCACAGCTTCCCCCTGAAACTAGAAAATGAATGGATTAAGTTTGTTTTTCTTTGACGAAAGTTTTATCACAGTTATAACATACTTTTCTTTTCTTTTTTATTGGATTTGAATTTATCAAAAAAATTCATAATAAATTATAAATTTTTGATTGTAGCATTATTTACAAAAAAATTCATTATAAATTACAAACTTTGTTAATAACATACATACACACTCTCGCACACAAGCACACACACACACAAACACACAAACACACACACACACACGCCCGCGCACGAGCGCACACACACACACACACACACACACGCGCACACACACACACACACACACACACACACACACACACACACAACCGACTTCACAACACTGTTCAAATAGAACTTGTGTATTATAACGACCCTAGAGTTTCAGCCTCAAATTCTTTTCGAAAACATCTTTTAAAAATGTCTCTAACTGTTTCGTCGAAATAATTGCTTGAAATGTCCAAAAAAGGTTTCGTCCCAAATAATGTTTTTTGACATCACTGCGATGACATATTTGGAAATTATTAAAAACTTTTTTCCTATGTTAATATCTTATCTAAGATAAACATCCTGTTATTTGAAAGCCACTTTGTAACGAACGTTTAACATTCAAATTTATACCTGTCGGATTAACATTCAACCTTTCTGATGGGACATTTGATAAGAACCGGATACGCACAAAGCTAAGTGCAAAAACACATCCTAGTTTAAGAACGGTTGTTCAATTGTCAACAGTGAAATAATAGTTATTTGTTTATATAGTTAGTTTGTTTAAAGAAATAATGAATTTTTTTGCATTAGAAAACATCTTGCTTAAAAGAGAAATTACAGGTAAGATTTTATAGAAATGTATGATAAGCTATTTGCTACTTCTGTGTTATAACCATTCTTTTATATACTGCTAATTTGGTCAATGGAAGAAAATGAAATAGGATTATTATAGAATAGTTTAGAAACAAATTTAAGTTTTACTCATCAAAAGTTATGCACTCGAGAAAATTGGCCTTATTTTTGAAAACAGGGAAAGAAAAAAAAATTATATACATTTACAAATTCTGGGTGCACTTGTACATCAGAAGTCCCTGGTAAAGCATGAAGAAAATTGTTCCCTCCATCTTGATCAGATGAGGCTGACTTGAATTTCCTGCCAGGTTGCATAGACTCCTGGCTGCTCCAACGAACTTGTATTGGAGCTGGCATATCTGATGACTGATGGTCTTGCAGCTTGCATCGATGTGATATCATTCAATTTTGCTCGTTTTTGCTGTGATGATTGATCAACAGCGTTCTAAAATAAAAATCATTTTCAGTTTTCAAATTATTTAGCTTACGGGAGAGTACTAGCCCTTCAATATCAAACTCCCAAAAGTTGATAAAATGACGTAATTTAATTAGCTAGCTCAATTCTTACTTATCCAGAATGAGGGAAGGGGGGGGGGGTTTCAAAAACATCTCCCCATATTCTGATGTTTGTAGTGCTATAACTATTAGCACTTTAGAATGCCTGCTACTTTTTACAAATCAATATTTTTTCTGCTCAAATATTCCTTCGTGTACATACAGTCATACCGAACAGCCTTGGGCTCCTAGTATGCTACCTAGGCTGGAATATTATTTAAACAATTAATAGTTTAATAAATACATCTTTCAAAATTTCACTTTGAAGGGCAAAGATCACAGAAACAGATTTAAATTTATGAAAATGAGCCAAGATATTACCCACTAAGCTTTGGAAAGTACTAAGAATTTTCTCCTAAAATAACATAGTTCAAAATTACCGGTGAATAAATTGTAGGTCTCACCTATATTCCCATTCTTAAGTTTAGACCTGAGGTCCGACGGCTTTACTCACCTTTAATTCGACCCTAAAAAGAATCTATTTGTCATGGAGAACCTTGTCGCTATCCTTCAATATATATAGTATTAATAATTTCAGATAACCCCTGTATGGAAATTGCTGTATTGTTAAGAGGATTAGACATTGATACTTTTAGAGTGGAAACTCTTTTTTTTGATAATGTGAAAAGCCACATTTTGAACGAAATAACTAAAACTAAAGAATTATGATCGTAGCAGAGACCTTTCATATCTGCCAAAACTAATATGCAAATTCTATTTTTAATTTTTCATATACAACGAGCCAGAATCAAAGTGAACATGCCTCTCTTTTTTGAATATTTACTAAAATTGAAATACATGGACTGTTTAATATTCAACAGCGTTCTAAAATAAAAATCATTTTCAGTTTTCAAATTATTTAGCTTACGGGAGAGTACTAGCCGTTCAATATCAAACTCCCAAAAGTTGATAAAATGACGTAATTTAATTAGCTAGCTCAATTCTTACTTATCCAGAATGAGGGAAGGGGGGGGGTTTCAAAAACATCTCCCCATATTCTGATGTTTGTATTGCTATAACTATTAGCACTTTAGAATACCTGCTACTTTTTACAAATCAATATTTTTTCTGCTCAAATATTCCTTCGTGTACATACAGTTATCATACCGAACAGCCTTGGGCTCCTAGTATGCTACCTAGGCTGGAATATGCTTTAAACAATTAATAGTTTAATAAATACATCTTTCAAAATTTCACTTTGAAGGGCAAAGATCACAGAAACAGATTTAAATTTATGACAATGAGCCAAGATATTACCCACTAAGCTTTGGAAAGTACTAAGAATTTTCTCCTAAAATAACATAGTTCAAAATTACCGGTGAATAAATTGTAGGTCCCACCTATATTCCCATCCTTAAGTTTAGACCTGAAGTCCGATGGCTTTACTCACCTTTAATTTGACCCTAAAAAGAATCTATTTGTCATGGAGAACCTTGTCGCTATCCTTCAATATATATAGTATTAATAATTTCAGATAACGCCTGTTTGGAAATTGCTGTATTGTTAAGAGGATTAGACAGTTGATACTGTTAGAGTGGAAACTCTATTTTTTGATAATGTGAAAAGCCACATTTTGAACGAAATAACTAAAACTAAAGAATTATGATCGTAGCAGAGACCTTTCATATCTGCCAAAACTAATATGCAAATTCTATTTTTAATTTTTCATATACAACGAGCCAAAATCAAAGTGAACATGCCTCTCTTTTTTGAATATTTACTAAAATTGAAATACATGGACTGTTTAATATTAAAAAGAAGGAAGCTTTTTAAAAGAGGTAACAACACGGTGAAAAAAAACGTAAGGAAGGAAATTCTTCCTTAACTTAATGGCGAGACATTTTCTTTTTATTATAATAATGAGAAAATTTTACTCACCAGAAGTAGCTTAGAATATTCCATATCTATGTAAATGATTGCAAAAAATATTGATATTAGTAGATTGAATGAACTGTTCAAACTGTAGGAAATTCTAATCTGAAACCTGAATATATACAAAAAATAATTGATATATATTGGCAACTAAACAAGACGTGCTGGTTTTCTGATACGGGTTTACTCTAAAAGACATGTATACCATGAACTAGAAATCCGGTCTATGTAAATTGTGTCAGAAATGTCCTTCATAACATGTTATGTAACTAGCACAAGATGGAGCATAGTCTACTCAAAGTATTAGGCCATGTTAGGGAACTCTGAATCTCTTTGAAATGGTGTCAAGCTTCTATAGAATAATGTAGAAATTCCTATGGCAGTACGCAAATAAAATAGAAATTGCTATACAGGGTATGGAAGTATAAGGTAACATACTACTGATAGCTCATTGCTCTGAGGAGGTTAGTCCTATTTTGGCTGCCTGTTTCAATCAATGTCTAATAGATGGTACATTCCCGGATTGCTTCAAGACAGCCTATATAACTCCCATTACTAAAATAAAAAAAACCCTCTCACCTAACGATTTGCGCCCGATTTCAAAAATCCCGTGCCTTTCCAAAGCGTTGGAGGGTTTTATCTGTGAATATTTATATGGAAATATTGAAGCTAATTTAGACCCGCAGCAATTAGGTTTCAGGCCTGGACCTAGTACTACCCACTATCTCGTATGTTATCGTGACGACCTGATGAAACCTCTCGAGAAGGAAGGGACATATGCAGAAATCCTTCTCAGCGATATAGTAAAGGCGTTTGACAGCATCCAACACCTGATAGCTATTAACCAAGCTAAAGAAATGGGTGCTCGACAGTTTCTTGTGAGAATGGTTGCAAGCTTCCTGCACAATCGAAACCAATGTGTTTCACTCACGCAGGATGAAGCCTCCGGATTCCAAGAATTATGGTGCGGAGCACCCCAAGGGACAAAATTAGGACCACTGATCTTTTTGATTGTTTTTAACCCTGTCCTAACACACATACAAAGTCGCTACAAGTTTGCTGACGACCTGTCAAGCATATTATTCTGCACCTTAGCGAGCATAGCAAAGGAAATCACCGCCTCATCAATATTTTCCCAGCTAAAGCATAATCTTGAAGATGTAATGCTTACAGTTAGTGAAACCAAGAGTCATATTCTACGTGTTAGCTTTTTAAAATCTGCAATTCCGTCCCAAGAAGACACTGGACTTACAACTAAAGATGAAATAAAAATCCTAGGAGTAATTTTCAAAAGCAACCTGAAATGGGATCCACATATACAGTCTATCCTCCAAAAGGCTTCCCTATGCCTAAAATCCTTTGCATGCCTAACACGGTTCAATATCCAAATTTCCATTATGCGCAGTCTATACTGTATGTATGTCCGATCGCAAACCGAGTATGCTTGTCCTGTTTGGCACCCAGGTCTAACGGCTATCCAAACCCAAAAGCTTGAAAATATTCAGAAGCGGGCGTGCCAAATAATGCTTGGGGCAAATTATACATCCTATGAGGACAGCCCGTAGAAACTGAGGCTTCAGAAACTATCTGAAAGGCGCCACGATCTCACGATGTGTTTCTGAAAAAAATGCCTAAGTTCTGACGTCTATCGCGAAATACTACCGGATTTCCAGGCATCCCAGATCAGTCGGCCAAAAACACGTAGAGGAGCTCTCAGTTCTTTGTTACAACTCCTTTGTCCCCCACCCCGAATGGCATCATAAATGTACCTATCATCGTTTGTTCCATACTTCGTGAACCATTATAATGAGGAACTAGTTGAAAAGGAAATCTATAAAAAGTTGTGAAAAAGTTTATTTATTTTTATCTTTATTTATCTGATCTCATGTGTTATATTTTCTTGTTGTTTGACGTCCGCTGCTAGCTATAAGCTATTATGGAAATAAAGAGTTATTATTATTATTATAATACATTGTAAAATAAAGAGAAGAAACTAACTCACTTAAAAGGTACTTACTAAGTTAATTCGCCAGCAATTTATTCAGGCCGTTCGGCCGGAAAGGCGTTGAGGTTATCCTCATATGTCCTCCAGGAAAGACTGTGGCCAGCCATGCCACCAGCTTTTGGAGAAGAAAGGTTCTAGTCCATTCAATGAATAAATTCCCGTCATCACTTTACCGGAACTTTGACGTTCTGCTAGGATTTCGCCATTGGGAAGGACGGTTGAAGAAGTGCAAATCGTCAGCTTTAGATTTTCAGGCATAATACCAAAATACTGCGCCGATTTTTGAAGCTAATATGCAACATTTACACTTTTTTTTCGGTTGTAGGTTGACTACCGAATGGTTCCGGTTGACAACCTCAAACTATCTAGGGATTCACTTTTGGATCTATGGTCGTTATACAAAAGCCAAACTGATAATTACAGGTTTGCTGAGTAACAAGCACGACATAACAAATCAGAAAGTGTTTTTAAAATATCCTAGGAAAAAAGTCATCAAACAGGCATATAACGTTTATTGCTCAACAGTAATTATCTTTTAAATAACAAGAGTCATACCCGGGTACTTTTCAATAAATAATCACAAAGTAAGATTCTTTAAATATTTGTCTACAAGGGCTGCCACGAAGGCTATATCACCGATTTTCGTCAAGGGGGAGGGGGGTAACAAACCTTATAAGATGCAACAAAATTTATGTATATGTGTTTTTGTTACCTTTTTACGATTTGGAGAAAAATACCGGGAGAAGAGGGTTACACGGGGTGACCCCTCCCCCTGGATATGGCCTTGGCTGCCATTAAGTATTTAAGAATATCCTAACATTAACTTGCAAAAAATCCTAGGTTGAAGAAAATGTCCTCACCTTAGGGTAAAAATTCCGAAATCTTAGGATAAACCCAAATAGTGGCGGCCTAGGTCTCTATTTAAAACGATTTCGGTAAACATTACTTTTCCTTTAAACTTTTGAACTTTTAGTTCGTACTTTAAACTTTTAGCAAAGAGTAAAGTTTGGTTAGCGCTACTACGTTAAAATACATAGCCCATTGATCTTGGAGAAGCATTGGGAAGACAAAACGCCTGCATCAAAATAATTCAGAAAGACGGCACATTTTTTTTGTAACTGACAACGTTGAGTGTCCAGAAAAAGATTTCTATGGACCAAACCAAACCCCCTTGACAAAATAAAAAAATAATTAAATATTTAACCAAACAAAAATTACCCCCCTTCAGAAATTTATTAATAAAAAAAAAAAAACTCCTGATGAAATTTGGTGGCAATGCAAGCCTAATATTTTAGACCTTAATGCAATTATTTTAAACAAAGGACAATCATTTAAAAAATTCAAAGAGAAGATTCGACTTATTTTCACCGCGCTTGTCGAGCAATCTAAGTGCCGTGAAATTGACCAGTTACGTAAATGCATATAATTATTTATAGTTATTAATAGCAAATTTAGAAGGTAGACATTATATCACAGACATCTTTTGATTTCGCTCCAAGCCATCGACTTCTGAACATTTGCAATGGTAAATTTGCAGGTCTTTAAATAAAAAAAAATCATCTGTGTTCTGTAATTTGATCTAATATCGTTCGAAGAAAGACATGTCTTAATGTGGGTCAAAGTTGACAAATTTGGTCATTCGGCCAGAAAAATTGTTTTGCTACTTGTTAATTAAACGAAAAATGCCCAAGAAGTGAAGTTAGGTTAATCGTAATGAAATATAACCTTCATATAACCTTTTGTTTATAATAATATAATTAGGGCTGTATATTTGCACATTAGGGGGTTGGGAGTGAGGGAAAGCGGTAAAGTATTTGAACAGCGCCCCTAACCTAACCCCCAGACCCCCTAATGCGAAAATATATAACCCAAATTATACAAATCCAATGAATCCTGTCATCCGTCTTTGTTGCTATGAAACCGGTTTTCTGAGATCTAACCTAAGCGTAACTCTTGAGTGTGTAACTCTTGACTCTTTCGTTTAATTAACAAGTACCACTGTTTCGGCCGGATTTCGGTCATTCGGACAGAATTTTTTTTTTTTTGTTACAGTAAATATGAACTGAACGCCAAAGATTTTTTCGACAATTTTCAATTTAAAACGATAACCAAAAAATTAAAATTTTAAATTAATCTTCAATATTTTTTTGAAGTCTGAATTTGAACCTGTACTACATATAATTTGCTTTATACCTAGTTTAAAATATAAAGGCAATATATATTCACTGGATTAAGGAAAGGGCCTAAAGACCTAGCTCTCATCATTTCCCCTAGCTTGGACAATATATATTCGGGATATGAGAAATATAGGCAATACATATATTGGGCAATAGAATATAGTAATATATATATATATATATATATATATATATATATATATATATATATATATATATATATATATATATATATATATATATATATATATATATATATATATATATATATATATATATATATATATATACATATATAGACGAAACTTTAGGTAATATAAGACACTAAATTTACAGGTACATAATTTCAAGACGAAGTGTGTAGTATCATGTCTTTTATTCAGCTTAATATCTAATATGTATAAAAAAGATCTTGCCTTGAATAGAATAGAAAAGTATTTGGCTCAAGGTGCCACAGTTTAGGTTTCCATTTCTTCTTGACCGTTTTGTTGAACTATAAGAGAGAGAAAAAACTATAACTACAAGAATAAATTTCTCTTTCCAAACAATAAAATTATACAGGAGACAAGAAAAACGTATTTATTCACCTACATCAAACTTTGAATATTTTAAAACATTTCTTATGTTTAAAGAATTAATGTTACGCCATGTCTTTTATGTTCACAGTAAATAGCATTAGGTTAATTAGGTCTTTTCATTTTCGGAGTTTGAATCATCACTTTCGAAAAGCTATCTCGACTACACGTTGGACATCAAATCCTAGAGTTATACCGGTTATAAGCTATCAGAGAGCCTAAGAGCTGTAACCATAGGACCAGGGTATGAGCTAAACATAAACTAACCGGCGAACAAATTTTACAATGTTTCAAATACTAATATTCGCGAATATAAAATTACAGACCAAGTAACTGCATACGAAGGTCTTCTTTTTTATTAAAAATTTAATCCCCCATTTTTCTTTATTTTTAAAGAAATATACGGTTGTGTAAGTTTGCATCCATAAGTACAAAAAAGTGCATATGAAGCTCTTTTTTTTACAAAAATTGAATTCCCAATTTTCCTAAAAATAGTATCGGCTAGTACCAAAAACTGCATAACTGCATATGAAGCTCTTTTTTTAATAAAAATTGAATTCCTAATTTTTTAAGAAGGTCTTGTAAGCTCAAATTTGAACCAATTCAAACAACGAGATTTTTTTTTCACTGTCCTTGGTGCTTTAAATAATGCATGGCATATAACTTTCAATAAAGTTTATAAGAAAGACTAAAATATCAAAATATAACCATTAGCTTTTTTGACAATTTTCTATCTGCATCATCACTTACAGTTGCTTTTAAAAAAGATAATGAATGCTAACATGATCAAGGGAAGAAGGGTTAAACGTTACTTCATTAGTGTTTTTAGTACAGACGGCACCAAACAAAAGTCAGCTGAACGTCATTAGCTCAATCACTTCGTTAAGTAAATTAACTTTCAACATCTAGGATTGGAACTTATCTGTTATAGCTACAACACTTAAGTTCTTTATCAAGTAGAACCGGTTTCTCTGATGCTCAATCCTAATGAAATATACCAAAATATGATCAAAATATAATACTCTATTAAAAATTATGGAAATTGACTTAACCTAATCAAATTTTCATTTTAACATCCATGATCAGACACTAATCTCTATCAGTACAGATCGCAAACTAAATGAATTTCATAGAAGGTCAGAAAAACCGGTTCTTCTTAGATGAAGAACTTGAGTGTTGTAGGTATAACAGATAAGTGCCCTAGGATTTATTACCTTTACTTTCAGCTTTTCCAGGTACTTGTCCAGCTCTTAGCATCTGGTTGAGCCGCTCTATTTCTTCCAATGAAGATGCTTTAGCGATCGCCTCTTTTATTGCTTTAACTTCACTTGCCAACATAACTGGAAAGAAAGAAAATACTAAACTACCTTGTATTGCTACTAACTAATCCACATACTGCATACTATAGTGTGTATTTATTTACACAGCTATTTTTCTTGTACTGATAGCTTATATTACTACATAGGTTTTTAAAGTAATTAATTAAAAAAAAACTTTTCCACAAAATAAGTTTTTCAAAGAAAAGTAAAGAACTCCATTAAACCAAAAATGAGCAAAAATAAAATCAAATAATCTACCAAGCGTGAAACTACCACAAATCAGCAACTACGTTGAATAAAACGGTTATCTCAAAATTTTGATTGATGTGTTTGGGGAAAAGGTGGGCGTTAGAGGGGGGTTACTTGCCCTCCAATCACTTTCGACTGTTAAAAAGGGCACTAGCCGTTTCAATTTCCAATCCAATGATTCCTTTTTGAAGTTTATACGACAAAGCTTTCTATCAAAAAAAACTTATATTCCTCCAAGGCATAACTTACAATCCTTGCCCGGAGGGCTATGGGGGGAGTGTCATCATCAAAAACAAAATTTTCCGGACTTTTTAACTACGTCGAGCAAAATCGCTATCTCAAAATTCTGATTGGATGTGTTTGGAGAAATGGTGGGTGTGATAGAGGTGTTAGGCTAGTTATCCTCTAATCACTTTCGACTATTAAAAAGGGCACAAGCCCTTCTAATTTCCATTCAAATGAGCCCTTTTTGAAGTTTCTACAACATCACTCTCTATCAAAACCTTGTATGCCACCAGGGCACAACTTATAGCCTTTGTCCCGAGGGCTCTAAGGGGGTTATCATCTTCAAAGACCTAATTTCTAAAACTTTTAACTACGTTGAACAAAAAAGCTATCTAAAAATTTTGATTGGATGTTTTTGGGAGAAAGGTTGGCGTGAGAGGTGGGTTAGTTGCCCTCCAATCACTTTCGACTATTAAATAGGGCACTAGCCGTTTCAATTTCCGATCAAATGATTGCTTTTTGAATTTTCTACGACAACGCTTTCAATAAAAAAAAAAACCTTATATTCCTCTAGGGCCCAACAGAAACTCCTAGTCTGGAGGGCTGGGATGGGAGTTTCATATTCAAAAACATGATGTCAGGACTTTTTAACTAAAAATTTTGATTGGATGTATTTGAGGAAAAGGTGGGCGTGAGAGGGGGGTTAGTTGTCCTCAAATCACTTTCGACCATTAAAAAGGGCACTAGCCCGTTGAATTTCCAATTTAATGTTTCTACGTTTCCCCCTTCAAGTTTCTTTTTCAAGTTTCTACGACAAATCTTTCAATAAAAACCTTAATTGCCCCCAGGGCATAACTCACAACCCTAACCCTGAGGGCTGTGGGGGGAGTGTCATCTTCAAAGATATAAATACAAGACCTTTTAACTACTTTGAACAAAATGGCTATCTCAAAAGTTTGATTGGATGTGTTTGGATAAATAGTGCACGTGGAAGTGGTGTTAGTTGCCTTCCAATCACTTTCGACTATTAAAAAGGGCACTAGCCATTTCAATTTCCAATCAAATGAGAGTAGTAAGTCGTATAAAGGTTAAAAACTTACATTCAAACTTACGCCTGAGGCATAGATATGTGTGTAAGTTTTCAACGAATTGGGGTTACCAGGGTCATTTGCAAAGAGGTATCATTTCTATAGAAGGTATAGTAATTTGAAATATCATATGGAATTTGCTTGAAGGTATATACTTTGCGTACGCCCCCGTACAAACAGTTTTTTTTCTGTTAATTTTACTTCTACTGGTCATTACTCTCTTTGCAGGGAACTGACGCAATTTCAAAAGTTCAGTCTACTCTGATAACTAAACCATTATCAAGAGTATTTACTCAATTTAAAATGTAAGTGCCTTTTTTTTTTTTTTTGGTAAAGCAAAACCATTTTATCTTTTTTAGTTGCCAGTTATTTTTTTTATATATTAATGTTTAATATTATATTATCCACAAGTTTTGAATATTTTATATTAGAGATAACACTACAAGCATTTTTTGTAAAAAACATTTACATAGAAAAATTGATAATTCTAAGCAATTTATGGTGAGTAAAAAAAATAATCTCATTATTATATTAAAAAGAAATTGTCTTCTCATTAAGTTGAGTGTATTAATTGTTACAAAAGCTTCCTTTTTTTAGTTTCTGTTTTTTCCTTACTTATAGCTCGTTATCATGTACTTCTGGAAAATGTATTTCAGTGATATTTTAGATCTTAGTAGGCTAATGATGCTTTTAGTCTTTAGAAGAAGAAGAACCAAAACAATTTAGAATCTATGCTGCATACGGGGATTGACTGAGCCATGTTAATTAACTTTTCCACTTCTTAAATTTCTATTTATACATTTGATTGAAATCTGATAGTTTAAAGAGAAAAAAGGCTGTTATACCAAAGAGTTTAATAATTTCTGACTAAATTGACTTTGAGTTTCACAAAATGTTCATAACCGCATGATTAGTAACAATTTTACGCTTGAGTATACAAAGAGGAGGCTCGCTGAAGGAAGTGTTAGTGACCGGATAATCTTGAATAAGAAAAAACAAATCTGTTCTTATTCTAAAAAAAAAAAATCTAAATTTGTAACAATGAGTATTTTATTTTTTTAATAAAGGAAAATATAAATATTTATTTAATTGAAAAAAAAATGTTTTACACTACTTTAGACGCCTAACATAAACTGAATTATTTTCCAAACCCAAAATGTATTTTTGCTACATGCTAAATATTTGTCTTTTTTTTTTAAAGGAAGAAGATACGTGCAACAAGCCCCCTTCTGAAAAAAGAGCAAGATTGAGCGAAGGTATATTAATGCAAGCTGCAAGAGTATGAGTTATCAAATTCGCTTCTAGAACTAAACAAGACCTGGACCAGCCAATGCCTGCGAATCTTTTAATGACAGGGTCCTCTGACCCCCGTGTTAGCTCCATGCCAGCTGGAAGGAACTTGAAAAGGGAGTGGACTGCTTCATATGGCTCAGCTCAGCCTACTGAAGATTGTGAGCTTGACCCCCCTCAAGTTTTGCCAAGGAGTTCAGATATAGAAGCCCAGTCAGAATTTATAAGTATATACATAATTTTTTTTTTCTATCCCTATTTTCAAAAATAAGTTAAATTTTCTCAGGCGCATAGCTTTTGATGAGTAAAACTTAAAATTTGTTTATAAAAACTATTACATTTTCTTTCATTAACCAAATTAGATGGTATATATAAAGGAATGCTTATCATGCATTTCTATAACAAAAAAAACCTTACCTCGTAACTTCTAACCAAGATGCATTCTAATGTAATAATTCCTTTTAAAAACTATCTATTCACTGTTTCTCAAACTATCGTATATTTCATACTAAACTGTCACACACATCCGGACTCTTATCAGATCTCCCCATCGCTTTTAATCTGCTTTGAATTCTAAGTGAGCTTCTTGAAACAGGATTTGTATTTGCGATAAGAAGAGTCCTTTGAATAATCTCCGATTATGGCTTTCACATGCAAAGAAAAACACTATTTTTGAACCAACTCAGGAAATTATTTTCGCTGAAAAAAAGATGTATTTGAGAACAGAATTTGAGGCTGTTCTATTTGAACAGTGTTGTGAAGTCCGATACTCCCAACTCGAAAGGGTATTGATCCTCCTACCTCGAAGGAAGCTCCCGGTTCCCAAGGGATCCTCCCCGGGAGGGGTTGGGGGGGGGGGGGCTCTAAAAACGACCATCCAACATTTTAATTGAAAAAGTTTATTAACTATAAAAAAAAAATGATTATTTTACATAAAAAGAATTATTTCGGTTTCGTAAGAAAAATTTAGATTTTGTTTGAACTTTTTATTTTCTGTAAGAACTATTTTTGATGTTGTTAGAAATCTTTTTGTTTTGCAACAAGTCTTTCGAATTTTGCAACAACTATTTTTTATTCTGTTAGTACTATTTTGGATTTGTCTAAAATATTGTTGTATTTCGTAAGAATAATTTTGTTTTTTAAGAACTATTTTCGGATTTTGTTAGAACATTTTGTATTATGTAAGAACTACTTTCGGTGTTGTTAAAATTTACGTGATTTGTGACAAGTATTTCATATTTTGCAGAAGCTATTCTTAATTCTATTAGAACTATTTTGGATTTGTGTAAAGGATTTTTCTATTTTTAAGAATATTCTTTGTTGTTTAATAACTATTTTAGATTTTCTTACAACTTTTTGTATTTCGCAAGAATTGTTTCTGCTTTGTAAGAATTATTTTTGGAGTATGTTTGAATTTTTGTATGCTATAATAACTACAGGGTGTCTAAAAAAAATGTACTCACGCTTAGAATAACGAGAAATCCTTTGTTTATGAATATACAGCAAAATGGAATAGGTTCGAATATAGAAGTCAAATATGATTAGGAATCATGTTCATTAAGACGTTATTCATTAATTTGGTGAAGGACTCTGTTCAAGCGTCTGCACTGGAACTGCTACATTCCAACACCAATTCATGCCCTAAGCGAAGACGTTCCTGACCGCCGAGTTGAATTCTGTGAATGGTACCTGGCGAAATGTGCAGGGTTTCCACACAAAATTGTTTGGAGCGATGAGGCAACCTTTAAATTAAATGGCACCATTAATCGCCATAATTGCACGTACTGGGCTCCTGTAAATCCTCATGTAACACTTAAACACCATTTCAACTTGCCAGGAGTAACAGTGTGGTGTGGGATATCTGCACTGGGCATTATAGGGCCATTTTTTATTAATGGAGCGGTTACTGATGAGAGCTACCTTAACTTGCTTCAGGAGTTTGTTGGTCCACAAAGTCCTGAGATGTCTGGTGATGACGGTGAAATTTACTTTCAGCAAGATGGTGGACCTCACGCCATTGGACTTCTTTCTGTGAGGATATCTCAAAGACGAAGTTTATTGCACCAAACCAAGAACAAATGAAGCTTTGAAAATGGAAATTGAAAGACAATATCGCGATATTCCTAATGACCTGTTTCGTGATGTTTGCGAATCCCTTGGTGCGCTTTATCCGTGCTGTCCGGACAATAATTGCCATAAATTCGAACATTTGCGAACATAATTTCTTAATCACATTTGTCTTCTATATTCTAAGCTATTTCATTTCACTGTATGTTAATAAATAAACAATTTCACATTATTCTAAGTATGAGTACATTTTTTTGAGACACCCTGTTCTGGGACACTGTTAGAAATTTAGTGTCTTGGAGCAAGTATTTGGTATTTTGTACCAAGTATTTTTTATTCTGTTAGAACTATTGTGGATTTGTGTAAAGTATTTTTTGTATTTACTATGAATAATTTTTGTTTTGTAAGAACTATTTTGGATTTCTTAGAACTTTTTATATTTTTTAAGAATTATTTCTGTTTCGTAAGAACAATTTAGATTTCGTTTGAACTTTTTATATTCTGTAAGAACTATTTTTGATGTTGTTAGAAATCATTTTGTTTTGTAGCAAGTATTTTGTATTTTGCAACAACTATTTTTTATTCTGTTAGTACCATTTTGGGTTAGTCTAAAAAAATTTTGTATTTCGTAAGAATGATTTTTGTTTTTTAAGAACTATTTTTGGATTTTGTTTGAACTTTTTGTATTCTGTAAGAACTAATTTCGGTGTTGTTAGAATTTTCGTACTTTGTGACAAGTATTTCATATTTTGCAGAAGGTATTTTTAATTCTGTTAGAACCATTTTTGATTTCTGTAAAGGATTTTTTCTATTTCCAAGAATAGTTTTTGTTGTTTAAGAACTATTTTCGACTTTCTTACAACTTTTTGTATTTTGCAAGAATTGTTTCTGCTTTGTAAGAATTATTCTTTGAATATGTTTGAATTTTTTGTATGCTATAATAACTATTTGGGATGTTGTTAGAAATTTAGTGTCTTGAATTTGGTATTCAAATCCAAGCAAGTATTTGATATTTTGCACCAAGTATTTTTTTATTCAAGTATTTCATATTTTGCAGAAGCTATTTTTAATTCTGTTAAAACTATTTTGGATTTGTGTAAAGGATTTTTTCTATTTTTAAGAATAGTTTTTGTTGTTTAAGAACTATTTTCTATTTTTTTAAAACTTTTTTGTAGTTTGCAATAATTGTTTCTGCTTTGTAAGAATTATTATTTTAATAAGTTTGAATTTTTGTATGATATAATAACTATTTGGGGTGTTGTTAGAAATTTATTGTGTTGAAGTAAGTATTTAGTATATTGCACCAAGTATTTTATATTCTCTTAGAACTATTGTGGGGTTGTGTAAAGTATTTTTTTAGTTATTACGAATAATTTTTTTTTTGTAAGAACTATTTTTGATTTTTTAAAAATTTTTTTATTTTTTTATAATTATTTCTGTTTTGTAAGAACTGATTTGGATTTTGTTTGAACTTTTTTATTCTGTAAGAACTATTTTTAATGTTGTTAGAAATCTTTTGGTTTTGTGACAAGTATTATTTATTTTACAAGAACTATTTTTATTCTGTAAGAACTATTTTGGATTTGTCTAAAGTATTTTTGTATTTTGTAAGAATGATTCCCGGATTTTTCTGAACTTTTTGTATTATTTTATAACTGTTTTCGATGGTTTTAGAATTTTTGTAATTTTTGAATAGCATTTTATATTTTATAGTAACTATTTTTTATTCTTCTAGTACTATTTTGGATTCATTTAAAATATTTTTTCTATTTTGTAATAATAATTTTTTTTTTTTAAGAGCTATTTTGGATTTTGTTGAACTTATTTTATTTTGTAAGAATTATTTATGTTCAGTAAAAATTATTTTTAGAATATGTTTGAACTTTTGTATTCAATTAGAACTATTTGGAATGTTGTTAGGATTTTCATATTTTGAAGCAAGTTTATTATTTATCAAACGTTTTTTAATCTGTTAGAACCATATCGTATTTGTTTAAAGTTGTTTTATACTTTTTAAGAATTTATTTTGTATTGCAAGAAATATATTGAATTTTTTTTCACTTTTGTGTTTTTTTTTTAATTATTTCTGATTTAAAAAAACATTTTATATTTTGTTTTTAATAGCATTAAAATTCGATCGTTAAATATTAGAAAAGTTCTTTAATTTTCAAAATACTCCTAGAATCAAAATAATGTGAGTTTTTTGTATATTGTTTCTTTTTCGTTTTTTTTCTGAGAACGGCCCTTAGATATGAGGTCAACATATTCATTTAAAATTGCATTCCACTGTCTTATAAAATTTTCCCTGTTGTTCTACTTATTGTTTATGATGGAAAGGTAGTGTGGTCTTCGTCACCAGTACAGATACTTCATTCAAGAAACGTGATTAAACACGTTTTGAAACTACATGCTATTTGTATGCCTTTCCTTGGCACCTTTCCAAATGAGCGGGGATTCCCCACTGGTTCCTACACATTGCAAAAAAGTGAGCAGTACGAAAACTCCACTATTTCAACCGGCCGGTTTTTTTAGGGACCACTCAGGAGAGATATGTACAGTCTACCGAGATTTATTTCATTTTTTTAAGGTACATTTAGCGGTGGTTACGTGGGCGCCCGGAACCTCGTCTAAATGAACCTTAAAAAATGAAATAAAGCTATGTCGACTTTACATATCTCTCCCGATTGGTCCCTAAAAACGTGGAGTTTTCGTACTGTTCACTTTTTTTGCAATGTGTAAGAACCAGTGGGGAGTCCCTGCTCGTTTGGAAAGGTGCCAAGGAAAGGCATACAAATAGTATGTAGTTTCAAAACGCGTTTAATCACGTTTCTTGAATGAAGTATCTGTACTGGTGAGGAAGACCACACTACCTTTCCATTATAAACAATAAGTATAACAACAGGGGAAATTTTATAAGACAGTGGAGTGCTACTTTAAAAGAATATTTTGACCGTATAAATAAGGGCCGTCCTCAGCAAAACAACGAAAAAGAAACAATATAAAAGAAACTCACATTTTTTTGATGCTAGGAATATTTGTAAAATTAAAAATCTTTTTCATTTTTAATTATCGAAATTTAATTTTAGTTTAAAAAGAAATATAGTCGTTATTTTTGATTAATACATAATTAAAAAAAACCACAAAAGTTAAAAAAAATCCGAAAGGACAAGTGAAATAACAAAGTAATTCTTACAAGGTACGTATCTACTAAATAAATCCTTGAAAAGTTTATAACAGATTAAAAACATTAGATACTAAGTAAAAAACAAACTAATCAAAATATGAAAATCCTTTAAGCACACCAAATAATTGTAATTGAATACAAAAGTT
Source organism: Artemia sp. Qi Xiang Cuo (assembly GCF_049724085.1). Classification (NCBI taxonomy): domain Eukaryota; kingdom Metazoa; phylum Arthropoda; class Branchiopoda; order Anostraca; family Artemiidae; genus Artemia; species Artemia sp. Qi Xiang Cuo. The sequence continues at coordinate 59,412,872 of NC_142804.1, read as the reverse complement.
CAAACGTATTCTAAAAATAATTTTTACTGAACATAAATAATTATTAAAAAATACAAGAATTTATAAAAAATCCAAAATAGTTATTACAAAAAAAAAATTATTCTTAAAAAATAGAAAAAATATTTTTAACGAATCCGAAATAGTACTAGAATAATAAAAAATATTTACTATAAAATATAAAATGATATTCAAAAATAGCAAAAATTCTAAAAACATCGAAAACTGTTCATAAAGAATACAAAAAGTTCAGAAAAATCCGGAAATAGTTCTTACAAAATACAAAAATACTTTAGACAAATCCAAAATAGTTCTAACAGAATAAAAAATAGTTCTTGCGAAATATAAAATACATGTCACAAAACCAAAAGATTTCTAACAACATTAAAAATAGTTCTTACAGAATATAAAAGTTAATACAAATTCAAAAGCAGTTCTTACAAAACAGAAATAATTCTTAAAAAATACAAAAAGTTTTAAAAAATAAAAAATAGTTCTTACAAAACAAAAATTATTCGTAATAAATACAAAAATACTTTACACAAATCCACAATAGTTCTAACAGAATATAAAATACTTGGTGCAAAATACCAAATACTTACTTCAACACAATAAATTTCTAACAACACCCCAAATAGTTATTATAGCATACAAAAAATTCAAAGTTATTCAAATAATAATTCTTGCAAAGCAGACACAATTCTTGCAAAATACAAAAAGTTGTAAGAAAATCAAAAATAGTTCTTAAACAACAAAAACTATTCTTAAAAATAGAAAAAATCCTTTACACAAATCCAAAATAGTTCTAACAGAGTTAAGAATATCTTCTGCAAAAACTTGGTGCAAAATACCAAATACTTGCTTCAAGACAATAAATTTCTAACAACATCCCAAATAATTATTATAGCATACAAAAATTCAAACATATCCAAATAATAATTCATACAACGCAGAAACAATTCCTGCAAAATGCAAAAGGCTTTAAGAACGTCAAAAATAGTTCTTAAAAAACAAAAACTATTCTTGGAAATAGAAAAAATCCTTTACACAAATCAAAAATGGTTCTAACAGAATTAAAAATACCTTCTGCAAAATATGAAATACTTGTCACAAAGTACGAAAATTCTAACAACACCGAAAGTAGTTCTTACAGAATACAAAAAGTTCAAACAAAATCCAAAAATAGTTCTTAAAAAACAAATATAATTCTTACTAAATAAAAATTTTTTTTTGACAAACCCAAAATGGTACTAACAGAATATAAAATAGTTGTTGCAAAATTCGAAATACTTGTTACAAAACAAAATGATTTCTAACAACATCAAAAATAGTTCTTACGGAATATAAAAAGTTCAAACGAAATCTAAATTGTTCTTACGAAACAGAAATAATTCTTAAAAAATATAAAAAGTTCTAAGAAATCCAAAATAGTTCTTACAAAACAAAAATTAGTCATAGTAAATACAAAAAATACTTTACACAAATCCACAATAGTTCTAACAGAATAAAAAATACTTGGTAAAAAATTCCAAATACTTGCTCCAAGACACTAAATCTCTAACAGTGTCCCAGAACAGGGTGTCTCAAAAAAATGCACTCATACTTAGAATAACGTTAAATCGTTTATTTATTAACATACAGTGAAATGAAATAGCTTCGAATATAGAAGACAAATGTGATTAAGGAATTATGTTCGCAAATGTTCAAATTGATGGCCATTATTTTCAAAACAGTACTGATACAGTACACCAAGATGTTCGCAAACATCACGAAACAGATCATTAGGAATATTGCAATATGGTCTTTCAAGTTCCATTTTCAAAGCTTCATTTGCTCTTGGTTTGGTGCGATACACTTCGTCTTTGAGATATCCTCACAGAAAGAAGTCCAAGGGCGTGAGGTCCACCATCTTGCTGAGAGTAAATTTCGCCGTCATCACCAGACATCTCAGGAATTTGTGGACCAACAAACTCCTGAAGCAAGTTAAGGTAGCTCTCATCAGTAACCGCTCCATTAATAAAAAATGGCCCTATGATGCCCAGTGCAGATATCCCACACCACACTGTTACTCCTGGCAAGTTGAAATGGTGTTTAAGTGTTACATGAGGATTTACAGGAGCCCAGTACGTGCAATTATGGCGATTAATGGTGCCATTTAATTCAAAGGTTGCCTCATAACTCCAAACAATTTTGTGTGGAAAACCTGCACATTTTACCAGGTATTAGTCACAGAAATCAACTCGGCGGTCAGGATCGTCTTGGTTTAGGTCAAGAATTGGTGTTGGAATGTAACAGTTCCAGGGCAGACGCTTGAACAGCGTCCTTAACCACATTAATGAATCACGTCTTAATGAACATGATTCCTAATCATATTTGACTTCTATATTCGAAGCTATTCCATTTTGCTGTATATTCATAAACAAAGGATTTCTCGTTATTCTAAGTGTGAGTACATTTTTTTTAGACACCCTGTAGTTATTATAGCATACAAAAATTCAAACATATTCCAAAAATAATTCTAAAAAAGCAGAAACAATTCTTGCGAAACACAAAAAGTTGTAAGAAAATCGAAAATAGTTCTTAAACAGCAAAGACTATTCTTAAAAATAGAAAAAATCCTTTACACAAATCCAAAATAGTTCTAATAGAATTAAGAATAGCTTCTGCAAAATATGAAATACTTGTCACAAAGCACGAAAATTCTAACAACACCGAAAGTAGTTCTTACAGAATACAAAAGGTTCTAACAAAACCCGAAAAATAGTTCTTAAAAAACAAAAATTATTCTTACGAAATACAAAAATATTTTAGACAAATCCAAAATAGTACTAACAGAATAAAAAATAGTTGTTGTAAAATTCGAAATACATGTTACAAAACAAAAATATTTCTAACAACATCAAAAATAGTTCTTACAGAATATAAAAAGTTCAAACAAAACCTAAATTGTTCTTACGAAACAGAAATAATTCTTTTTATGTAAAATAATCATTTTTTTTTTTATAGTTAATAAACTTTGTCAATTTCAATTAAAATGTTGGATGGTTGTTTTTAGAGCTCCCCCCCCCCAACCACCTCCCGGGGAGGACCATTGGAAACCAGGAGCTTCCTTCGAGGTAGGAGGATCGATACCCTTTCGAGTTGGGGGTATCGGACTTCACAACACTGTTCAAATAGAACAGCCTCAAATTCTGTTCTCAAATGCATCTTTTTTTCAGCGAAAATAATTGCCTGAGTTGGTTCAAAAATAGTGTTTTTGCTTTGCATGTGAAAGCCATAATCGGAGATTATCCTCAAAGGACTCTTCTTATCGCGAAATACACATCCTGTTTCAAGAAGCTCACTCAGTAATTCAAAGCAGATTAAGAAGCGATGGGGAGATCTGATAAGAGTCCGGATGTGTGTGACAGTTTAGTATGAAATATACGATAGTTTGAGAAACAGTGAATAGATAGTTTTTAAATGGAATTAGTGATTTAGAGTGCATCTTTTATTTAAGTTACTAGGTATGGTTTTTTTTTGTTATAGAAGTGTATGATAATTATTCCCTTATATATATACCGCTAATTTGTCTAATGAAATAAAACGAAAAAGTCTTTAGAAACAAATTTAAGTTTTACTCATCAAAAGCTATGCGCCTGAGAAAATTTACCTTATTTTTGAAAATAGGGATAGAAAAAAAAATTATGTATATACTTACAAATTCTGACTGGGCTTCTATATCTGAACTCCTTGGCAAAACTTGAAGGGGGTTAAGCCCACAATCTTCAGTAGGCTGAGCTGAGCCATATGAAGCAGTCCACCCCCTTTTCAAGTTCCTTCCAGCTGACATGGAGCTAACACTGGGGTCAGAGGACCCTGTCATTAAAAGATTCGCAGGCATTGACTGGTCCAGGTCTTGTGTAGTTCTAGCAGCGAATATGATAACTCATGCTCTTGCAGCTTGCATTAATATACCTTCGCTCAATCGTGCTTTTTTTCCAGAAGGGGGCTTGTTGCACGTATCTTCTTCCATCAAAAAAAAAAGACAAATATTTAGCATGTAGCAAAAATGCATTTTGGGTTTGGAAAATAATTCAGTTTATGTTAGGCGTCTAAAGTAGTGTAAAACATTTTTTTTTTCAATTAAATAAATATTTATATTTTCCTTTATTAACAAAATAAAATACTCATTGTTACAAATTTAGATTTTTTTTTTTTTAGAATAAGAACAGATTTGTTTTTTCTTATTCATGATTATCCGGTCACTGACACTTCCTTCAGCGAGCCTCCTCTTTGTATACTCAAGCGTAAAATTGTTACTAATCATGCGGTTATGAACATTTTGTGAAACTCAAAGTCAATTTAGTCAGAAATTATTAAACTCTTTGGTATAACAGCCTTTTTTCTCTTTAAACTATCAGATTTCAATCAAATGTATAAATAGAAATTTAAGAAGTGGAAAAGTTAATTAACATGACTCAGTCAATCCCCGTAAGCAGCATAGATCCATTGTTTTGATTCTTCTTCTTCTAAAGACTAAAAGCATCATTAGCCTACTAAGATCTAAAATATCATTGAAATACATTTTCCAGAAGTACATGATAACGAGCTATAAGTAAGGAAAAAACCGAAACTCAAAAAAGGAAGCTTGTGTAACAATTAATACACTTAACTTAATGACAAGACAATTTCTTTTTAATATAATAATGAGAATATTTTTTTTTACTCACCAGAAATTGCTTAGAATTATCCATTTTTCTATGTAAATGTTTTCTACAAAAAATGCTTGTAGTGTTATCTCGAATATAAACTATTCAAAACTGGTGGAGAATCTAATATGAAACCCGAATATATACAAAAAATAATTGGCAACTAAAAAAGAGACACCGGTTTTGCTTTATCACTTAAAAAAAAAAAAAACATTGAACTTTGAAATTGCGTAAATCCTCTTGGCAAAGGTGTAAGTACCAGTAGACTGAACTTTTGAAATTGCGTCATTCCCTGGCAAAGGTGTAATGACCCTGTAGAATAGGACCGCTAGAAAAACCTGTTTGGTACATAGGGGGCTCAGAAATGGTACTTCTTAGTCTACTAATGGGCAGAGTTCATAACTTGCAGCCCTTCCCCTGGGAACTGTGGGGGATTAAGTCATCGTAAAAGACATATTTATTAGATTTTCGACTATGGTAAACAAAATGGCTATCTCAAAATTTTAATTGGCAGATTTTGAGAAAAATATGAGCGTGGGAGGGGGCCTAGTTGCCCTCTATTTATTTTGGTTACTTCAAAAGGGCACTAGAGCTTTTAATTTCCTTTCAAATAAGCCCTCCTAAAATATTTTAGGAGCACTAGGTAAATATGATTACCTCTGGGGAAACAAAAAAACAAAAAACAAACAAACAAATAAACACGCACCCGTGATCTTTCATCTAGCAAAAAATGCAAAATTCCACATTTTTGTAGATAGGAGCTTAAAACCTCTACAGTAGGGTTCTCTGATACGCTGAATATGATGGTGTGAATTTCATTAAGGTTCTATAACTTTTAGGGGGTCTTTCCCCCTTTTTTCGAAAATCAGCCAAATTTTCTCAGGCGCGTAACTTTTGATTGGTAAGATTAAACTTGATGAAACTTATATATTTGAAATCAAAATTAAAATCTGATTCTTTTGATGTATCTATTGGTACCAAAATTCCGGTTTCTAGAGTTTCGGTTACCATTGAGCCGGGTCGCTCCTTACTTACAGTTCGTTACCACGAACTGTTTGATTCC
>NC_142804.1:59382614-59406621 GCF_049724085.1 Artemia sp. Qi Xiang Cuo | reverse complement strand
CACGCTTTTCAGGCTTTTATAAATGCTTTTAATCACTTTATACCACTTGTACATGCTTTTAATGCTTTAACAAATGCTTTGTATCACCTTTAAAACTCTTACTGTTGCTTTATACCACTTGTACATGCTTTTTGTGCTTTTATAAATGCTTTGTATCACTTTAAAACTCTTACTGATGCTTCTTAACAATTCTACAAGCTTTTGGTACTTTTATAAATGTTTTGTATCACTTATAAAACTCTTACTGATGCTTTATACCACTTGTACAGGCTTTTGGTGCTTTTATAAATGCTTTGTATCACCTATAAAACTCTTAGTATTGCTTTATACCGCTTTTACACTCTTTTGGTGCTTTTATAAATGCTTTGTATCACCTATAAGACTCTTACTGATGCTTTATACCATTTGTACACGCTTTTGGTGCTTTTATAAATGCTTTTTATCGCCTATAAAAATCATACTGATGCTTTATACAACTTATACAAGCTTGTGGTGCTTTTATAAATACTTTGTATCACCTATAAAACTCTTACTGATGCTTTATTCCACTTGTACACACTTTTGTTGCTTTTATAAATGCTTTGTATTACCTAAAAAACTCTTACTGATGCTTTATACCACTTATACATGCTTTTGGTGCTTTTATAAATGCTTTGAATCAACTATAAGGCTCATAGTAATGGTTACTTCCACATTTATACGATTTTGTGGCTTTTTTATTTTATATGTATACCCTCTGAAACTTATACTGTTGCAGTGTAAACATTTTGAGTGTTTTTGGTGCGCTTATAAACGCTTTGTATCACCCAAAAAAATAATACTGCGGCTTTATAACACTTATAAACGCTTTTAGTGGTTTTATAAATGCTATGTATCTCTGATAAAACTCTTACTGATGCTTTATACCACTTGTACACGCTTTTGGGGCTTTTATAAATGCTTCTTATCACCTATAAAACTCTTACTAATGCTTTATACCACTTGTACACGCTTGTGTTGCTTTTATAAATGCTTTGTATCGCTGATAAAACTCTTACTGATGCTTTATACCACTTGTACACGCTTTTGGTGCTTTTATAAATGCTTTGTATCACCTGTAAAACTCTTACTAATGCTTTATACCACTTGTACACGCTTTTGGGGCTTTTATAAATTCTTTTTATCACCTATAAAACTCTTAATGATGCTTTATTCCACTTTTACACGCTTTTGGGGCTTTTAAAAATGCTTTTAATCACCTATAAATCTCTTACTGATTCTTAATACCCATTTGAAACGCTTGTTGTGCCGTTTTAAATGCTTGGTATCACTTATAAAACTCTTACTGTTTCTTTATAAAACATGTAAATGTTTTTGTTGCTCTTTTAAAAGCTTCTTATCTCATATAAAAATCTTAATACTGGTTTATACCGTGGTATAATGTAATAGTAAGGCAAGAAATGTAATAGTAAGGCACCCCCCAATAGTAAGGCAAGAAATTAACCAAGGCAATATTCTAAACTTATTTTATTCTGTTGGTTTGTCTGTATTTGGTCCATAATACAAACTAATGACAATCTGAAAACAGGAAGCAAAGCTATGCATATAGCCTCATGCTATATCTGACCTGATTAGGGGGACACTGGGATAAAATTATTGCAGTAGCAACCACTGTAGTTGGAGACAGGGTTGTCACCCCTACTGATTTGTCACTATTTCTAGTGACCTAAACAAAAAATCGCTAAATTTGCACATAAATCACTAGATTATTGAAGAAAATCACTAAATCAATCAGAAAATCACTAAAAATGTAATGATTTTTTGTCACCGGATGACAACTCTGATTGGAGAGCATTGAATAGGGAATCTAGGCTAATGATGGCATATTTTTTTCCATCTATTTCAGTCTTGTAAGCAAAATAAAGAAAAATGACATTAAAATCATGGCCCTGGCTCCCTAAACTAATGGCTCCCTAGTAGGCTTTCTAATGACGAGGACACCTTGGAGTCAGTTAGTGAATTGAGGCTCATAGAGGGAGGAGCTTCAAAGATTTCAAGCTCCGAGTGGCCGAGTGGAAGGATGAATTGAGTACTATTATAATTAGTACTATTGTGGGTGTTGGGTTGCACGACGGAGGTGGTTGCATAGGGGATATGATATGACTATTGGATATTCCATTAACTGCAGGAAATTTCTGAGGGGATGTAGCACTTTTCAATTGCATTGAGGATACATTGCTAATAACGCCAAGTCCATAAAGACCAATAGGTGACATAGGAGCATTAAAGAATTTTAATTTTGTGCAAGCATTATTGCATATTCATTTTGCTGTTCTTGAACTTGTTTCATTAGGTTTTGAAGACTTGCTGATACTGCCAGTTCTTTGTCTAGATAGATAAAATATTTATTTCAAAAAATGGCTATCACAAGCCCCGAAGGGCCGAATTCGCATTTCGGGGTCATATAATAAAAAAAGACATAAATAGCACAACAACTAAAAAACTGGCTAAACTATGCCAAAAAACAACAATATCAGAAAGACAAAGCCTTTCATTAGTCTAACAAAAAGTGTCAAATGTAAGAAAGTTAAAAAGGCACAAATTAAAACAAAACCAAAAAAAAAGAAAAAATTGAGATAAAAATAATGTTAAAAAGGTTTAAAAGAGATTATATAAAAAGGGGAGGGAACGGAAGAGCCAAACGGACACCAGCATGGGTATCACCAGTAAAAAAAAAAAAAAAAAAAAAAAAAAAAAACTAGTGGTTTATTTGATCAGTAATGAAGGGGACAAAGGTTTTTTTCATATCTGGAAGTTCAACAACGGATGGGGGACAAGATAGGGATGGGTTCAGATACAGTACGTGGCAGGCGGTGTCTGGACGGGGAGTGTCTTTTGGGGAAAATGTTTTCCGTGCGAGGGTTTATTAGTGCATTTTTTGCAAAACGGAGGCACAGCGTTCCTCTCCTGTGCTCAAGGGTTTCCAGCTTGGCCTTTTTTAGAAGGAGTGAATATGGTACCAAATTTTCTTTAAAAATTATTCTTAAGTCTCTTTTTTGAATAGATTCAATTTTATCTGATTAATCACGAGAGATGCCAGGATGCCAAACTGGACAAGCATATTCAAGATGCGGGCGGACGAAGGAAGTATAAATCTTTAAAGAATGGGATGAGGGGGATGTTAAATTTATTCAAGAGCTTAAGGAGAGACATGAACGCATTAGCTCTACGGGAAATATCTTTCACGTTGATATACCACTTTAAATTAGAGGAAATTGTAACCAAGTAATTTAAAGGAAGACACAGAAATATCTGGGGGTATAGGGTCAAGGAAGGCGGGAATAGATTTCAAGAAATTTATCGTAATTATATTTGATTTAGTGGAATTTACTTTCATATTTAGGTTCTTAGCTTCATCCGAAATGTGGGATAGAATTTCAAGGGGATCACTTTTAATATTCCTGTGACATACTTCGAGGATCGTCAAGTCATCCACGTATTTCCACCTATGGGGGAAGTCCTTACCAATATCATTAATTATGACTAGAAATAAAAATGGTCCCAACAAGGTTCCTTGAGGAATTCCACAATATATGTCTGCTTCTTCCTCTTTAGAAGCAGCCTCTACTTCTTGAAGGGTTGGAAGACTTGATTGCTGAAGCATCTGAAAAGCAAAAGTAAATAAGCTACCGCAACCCAAAGCATGAAATATCAACAAGCAAGAATAAACGGCACACAAAGCAACAAATAAAAGCTTAGTATTATAAAACAGCAGGTCAGTTATTGACAAATATAGAATAAACAACAGCATTAATTGCAGCGCGGGACGGGGGACCTATGCCCTCCTAGATTTTATCGCCCCTGCCTAGATTTTGAATAATCTCTTTGTTGGGATATTTTTTATTGTAAAACCCCTTATTTTGTTGTATTTTCATTGAAAATCTTTTAAAAACGACAAATTTGCTCCTCCCTTTGAGGCGTAGCTTTCCTTTGAAGGTGTTGGCAAATTTAGCTAATTAGTTTCACTTATTTATTTTTATGCTTCAACGTGGCAACACTGGTGAAAATAAGCCATTGCCTTAAGAATTTAATAATTTTGAACCGGCCAAAAGAAAGATCACAGATAATTGCGGTTTTCAAGTCTGATAAATGCAGAAAAAAAATTATTGATATTCTTGGTACTTTAAAAACTGTATCCAGATTTTTAGCAAAGCTACTCCAACAACGCAGAAAGGCTTTAAAAAGGGAAGAAAAACTGGATTTTACCTGGGATGGCAGTGATTCACCGACGTTGTGGTGGACATAATTCTCGTTCGGAGAGGCGACTTCTAGCTTCGCCTCCAGCAACTGCACAACCGTAACCATGGTCTCAATGTTTTCTAACAACTTGTTGTTATTATCCTAGAAAGGAAGTTTATTGTTACAAAGCAAGCAGAAACGTTTGGAAAACTGAGTGATATTCGAAAAACACACAGTCAAAATGTATGTTGGATCAAGGCAACCCGAGAATTCCCAAGGAATTCTGCACTGGTTGAATTTAAATTACGCAGGCTCTCAATCAGTGGTGTAAATCCACAGAAGTGTAGAAGGACGTGGAGGGAGGGGTGCAAAATGTAATTCTCGAAGTCTTGTTCACTTAAAGCTGAGTTACTTAGTTGGTCTATTTACCAAAAATTTAAGAAAGTAAATAACGAATGGGATGGAATGCAATAAATAGAATCCAACAAATGGAAAAAAATAGCGAATGGAATGCAACGAATAGAAACTTACTGTCATAAATTTTCCAAAAATACCAGATATTTCGGTCACTGAATATTAATTTTTTCCATGCTGATGCACTATCATAAACATTGAGAACAGAATGTATTGGACCTTAGGGCAGCTTAATATTAACAAAAGTATTAAACAATTTAATTTAGGCCCGACAAAATAATAAAAGACTGAATGCAACATTTTATTACTGATTGAATTACAGCATCATAGCCAATGACAGAACTGACAATCATTTTATTTAGCAGACATTTTTCCACGAGGATAGTTTCTGGAATACATCCATCCACATTTCTAATGGGACAGATATGTCGGACCAAAGCTTTTTATTGTCCAGTGATCAGAGGACCAGGTTAGTTATCTATTAAATTGGATGTCTACCATTTGACAATAATCCATGGGAGCAACAACACTAAATTTTCCGTGTCACAAGGTGACGAAGGTTATTTGGCTTTAAGACTTATTTACCTGTTTACCTTTTAGAATGAACATAAACAATAAATAAGGACCGCTGTTAATATTCTACTAAAAATGTTCGAGTTTCAATGAACATTATCCTCCGTTTTGGAACAAACAACAACAAATCTTTTATCGTTAGTTGTAACTCTATTCTGTAATGCATCCATATATAATTTCATGATCAATGATTACTGTTTCAGTCAAAATGGCTCTGTTATACTAATTGAAAATTGAACATATTAAGAGCTAGTGTTGTATTTTAGACTGACACTAGATGTTATCCCCCGTGCTAAAGATACCCTAAGCCATGCTCTACAGCTCAAGGCTCCACTTTACCTGTGCTAGAATCCTTGCGTCAGTTTCGGCAGCTAACTGATTCCTTAACATCTGCAATTGGACATTGGAAGCCTGAATCTGCTCCTTCTGGATTCTGACCCGTTCACGACATAGATGCAATTCATCTGCAATACCACTTGGAGCAATAATAGATGGCGTGAAGGCAGGCTTGTCGCTGATTGGAGGCCTAAAAACATTTAAAAGACAAATTACACAATGTCTCTAATAAATGTTATCAACTATATTATCACTTTTCAATGAAAGTTGGCTTAAACTGCTAAAAAGATCCAATTTTCACCTGAATGCTTCATTAATGAAGAATAAAAATATGAATATGAACTCCAATATGAAAATTATTTAAGAGTATATTCACTTATAACATTAAATTATAATATCATAATTTTTAATAAAGTTATAAACTTTCACTGAAACAGCTAGTTTGAAGTTTTCTTAGTTGAATTTTCAATTGACAGTTTTTGCTTGCTAGCATCTAATTGTGATTTTCAGATATGTTATTATGTAAAATAAAACACAGCTGCTTAAAAAAGGGCAAATTAAATAAATAAAACTTGGCTTCTATCTCTCCTGTAAGATATTTTGCCTCTAAATCGGCAAGTCCCCTAAATTAGGACTACCTCTGTATTTTCACACTTAAAGAGTTTATATGCCTAGTAGGCTTTAATCACCACTGAATGCGTACTGAGGTGTACCATTGGTAAAATCGAGCTTTACCATCAAATTTTACAAACGGTTTAAAAATTTCTGAATTATTTGTAAGATTCAAATCAATGCCCAATAAAAGTTAAAAGTTTATGTTACTTCTAGTCCCAAGCATCAGATCTTCATTAAAATCATTTCAAATATGTGATTGTCCTAAAAATGCATGTGTTTTTTGCACTGATAGACTTTTTCTCTAGCAAGAATTCTTGTGCTTTACCATGGGGTTTTCTTAAAAAAAAAGGCATGGTTTTATGCATCATCTAATTACACTTTAAAAGTTCGTGCAGAATCCAAATTCGGAAAACTGAATTGAAATAGTATTACAAAAAACCCACACCATTGATTTTTGAATTAAAATCAAGTTGCCATCAAGCCACAGCTAATAGGAGAAGAAGCCAAGACAGATGGTCAGAGTGAGAAACAAAGCTGACATAAGGCTTTTACAGAATTGTATAAAAAAAGATGGGGCAAATTATATTTTTCAAAATCTAGAAGGGGCCATTTTTGGATTCTTTTTTCATTAAAAATGCAAAAAAGTTAGCAAATTTAGTGAAAAAATTGCAGCAAATCCTACCCCCACTCCCATTGACATACCTGCAAGTATATCAACATTTTGATCGAATCTTATGCTTCTAGTTTTAATGTTTATGTTTTATATATGAAACAAACCAACTCAATATGAAAGTGTCCTTTCACCCTCTACCACAAATATCCCACCCTTTACAGCAAACTATATTCATGAAGGTGGCTGATTTACCTTCTTGCTGCAGCTTCTGCAGCACTTCTTGCCTGCGCCTTGGCTTGTTTTTTGGCTTCAGCTTCTTTTTCTAATACAACATCTGAATGCTTCACCATGTTGAACCTAGCTGCTTTGTCAATTCTGCAAAGTAAAAGAAATCATTATGTGAAAAATAGCATATGAAATTTTTCCTCCTTCAACAGTCATTTATAGTGATTTATCTCCTTTACTCTTTCTCTATAAAACTTTTAGTTTTATTATTTTAAAAAAAATAATAGAACTCTTTTTTTTAGAATTTCAGTACTGTACTTCATTAAAAGAAACTTAGAAGCAAATATTAGTCTCGATAAATTTTAAGCCCTTGCCACTAAGACTATTTTTCAAGAATAGTACTATGTTATTTAAGAATAGTAGTTTAGCATACCACTTGACGCCTTTTTTATGCTCTTTATAAACATAATAATCATTTTTGTTTGAAATGAATTTTACCCCCACCCCTATATACACCAATTCAGGGTATATATTTGCTCATTAGGGGGGTGGGGGTATAATTTATTTCTGATGGAAATGGGAGGTAAGTTTAAACTTTACCTCCAGCCCTGGTATATATTTACCAATTCATATGATGGAGTTACAACTAAAGTAAATATACCACTCAATGCTCTTTTTTAAGCTATTTACAAGTATAATTATCATTTTGGTTGGAAATAAATTTTAGCTTCCACCCCTATATATACCAATAGGGTATATATTTGCACTTTCGGGGGGTGGGGGGAAAGTTTAAACTTAACTCTCATTTACATCAGAAATCAAATCCCCTCCACCCCCCCCCCAATGTGCAAATACATAGGCCTACCAATTCAGGGTATATATTTTCACATTAAGGGGTGGGGTAAAGTTTAAACTTACCTCCCATTTACAACAGAAAAAAAATTTGCCCCACCCCCTAATGTGCATATATATATCCTGAATTGGTATATACAGGGGTGGGGGTAAAATTCATTTTCAACAAAAATGATTATTATATTTGGAAAGAGCATAGAAAAAGGCATTGAGTGGTATATTCACTTTATTTGTAAAGTCAAAAATATGATTTGGTGAAAATTTAGTCAATAAGATGAATACTGAAAAATTTGCCATTTGCCAAATAATGGTACTTATGATGGTCTAGGCCTACTTCAACATTAGGATACTCCTTCTGAAGAACAACTAATATTTCCAGTAAAATTCTACTTTAGCTATCTTGGAAAGGGGTTAGGGTAAAAGACCTCGTTTCTTTGGCATTCCAGAAAATAGCAATGGGTTTTTGGACCACCCCTTGTTGTTACAACATGAAGCAGTACAAGGGCAGTAACAAGAACCCTGCCTTCTTGGTCAAATTTTCACTAATGATTTGTCAGCATCAATTGAAAATGTGATCTCTGTTTTGAAAAGCAATCAAAAAGAAAAACTATATTTAAATATTTGTGATAAATAGAATAGCCTAATATCAAGCAATAAAAGTGAAACACTAAAAGGATATATTCATCAACAGGATAATTGGTATTTCCAAAAAGAGGTCACTGAAGGTAAGTCTTAATGTATCCAATCCTTCTCAATTCCTCTGTGGTAACAAGATGTGAGGGTTTTAGTTTTACACAATTTTGCTCAATTGGATACTGGTTTTTTACCCTAGTTTAGGGGAATAAAACTTTCAGGGATGTGTCTACAGGCTAAAGTATGTCCCAGGAGGGTATTTTGAAGTACCTATATCCACTTCTTCTCCCTCTAGACGATCCTGAAATTTGACTACATGACAGATCAATAGGCTATTAACAAAAAGCTGATTGTCTTATGATTCTAAAGTTGTATTTCTTGAATTTTTATTCTTAAGATCATTCACTTAAAACAATTAGTTTATTGATGGACCTAGAAAGACCTCTTTTTGGAAATAGCCTAGCCTAGGTGTCAATTGGCCTATCCCTTTTTGATGTAAATATATTTTTAGTGTTTCAGTATTATTCACATATTAACAAAAAGCTGATTGTCTTTTGATTCTTAACTTTTATTTCTCGATTTTTATTCTATAAATCACTAATAGCCTAGGCTATTAAATACAGACATCCCCCATATGGCTAATATGGGAGTAAAGTTCAGTGATGCAAATAGATGGTATATTTAGATTGAGGATGCAATTCTAGGCATATATTTGCGCATCAGGGGGGTGGGGGCATATATTCAGTGAATATTTAGGTCCTAAGAAATTTAGGAATTTCTTAGAATAACTGGAAAAACAAGGATAGAAATGAAAATAAAGGCTCTCCCCCTGCAAAATATGTTAACTAGAATTATTCTGCATATTATGGATTAAGAATCATTTTCTTAATGTTTCCTTATGTCCAGCTGAACTCCTAGCCTAGTCTTAAAATAGAGGTTGGCCAGTTGGGTCAATATCTACCAAATCATATTAATGAGTGAGGAATAAAGTGAATACACCATTTGATGCCTTTTTTTATACTGATTATGAATATAATAAGCATTTCTATCAGAAATGAATTTCAGCCCCCCCCCCCCCTATATAGGCCTAGCCTATATTTAGGGATGGGGGTAAAGTTCATCTGTGATGCAAATGAAGGCTGTATTTAGATTCAGAATGTAATTATGGGTATATATTTGCACATTAGGAGGTGGGGGTGCATATTCTGTTAGGCTACTTCAAAATTTCTTACTGGGACATACTTTAGCCTGTAGACCCTTCCCTAAAGTGTCATTCTTGATACCAAACGCCTCCAAGATAGACAAAGGTAGCTAAAGCAAAATTTTAACCAAAAAATATAAAATGCATAAGCTAGGCTAGTTTACCCTAGCTTATACAATTTAGCCTAGTCTAAAATCAACAATAAATGCACAGCCTACCTCAGCACCTCTATTTCCGTTTCTTTTCAGACTCGACTTCCTCCAGCGCTTTTGTACTGTTGATATTATGTTTTTTTACAAATATTCAGGTCAAATCAATATAACAATTGAACTAACTAAGCCAGCATGGTCTACAAAAAAGGATGTTTTGGCGGGATTTCTTTAAAACGTCCTCTGATTGGCTAAACATTCGAATGAAACTAAGCATCCAGAACTTTGACTATTTTTGTTATATGTAATTTGAAAAAAAAAATATTTAAAATTTATAAAATATGAATTAAAAACTTATTTTATACCTAAAAAATGTTTTTATTTAAATATTACAAAGCAAAACAGTGTTGAAAAAGTGGACTAGTAAACAGAGACTTGACACGCCTGCGCAGATCTCAAATTTTTTGGCGGTAAAACTTGACGGAAGAGGCGGACCTTTGATCGGAAATTAAACAAAAAAAAAACAAGTTTTTTAAACTGAAATTAAGTAGCAATACTAAGACTTGAAAGGAATAGAAATTATTCCGTATATGAAAGGGGCTTTCCCATCCTCAACGCCTTCCTCTTTACGCTAAAGTTTGACTCTGTCTCACAACTTTATTTTTTAAAATAACTTTAGCGTAAAAAACTTTAGCGTAAAGAGCGAGGCGTTGAGGAGGGGACAGCCCCTTTCATATACGGAATAATTTCTGTTCGTTTTAAGTTTTAATATAGCTCCTTGCTTTCAGTTTAAAAAACTTGTTTTTTTTGTTTAATTTTTGAACGTTTTTGAATTAATGCAGGTTTTGATTTTGGCTCACCGTACATGAAGCATTGTCAGTTTAACATTAAATGCTGACATTTATTCCTTAAAAATTTTAATCAATATTTGATTTCTTAAACTTATAAAAGTGAAAACATTTAAAAGAATTTTTTTTCAGTAAAGTACAAATTATACATGAACAACATGGATATGATATATCAAAATGTTGATCGGAAATGATTGGGGAAATAATGGGCATGGGGGGGGGAGGTTGTCCTCCGATCGCTTTTGACTATCAATACGAGCACTAGCCCTCTCTATTTCCAATCGAGTGAGCCCTTTTTGAAGTTTATACTACAACGCTTTCTATAAGAACCTTTTATGCCCCTCGGGCATAACTTACAACCTTAGCACTAAGGGCTGTGGGGACGGGGGGTCGTCATACTCAAAGACATAATTTTTGGACTATGTTGAACCAAATTAAACTATGTTAAACCTAATGCCTATCTCAAAATTTGATTGGATGTGCGTGTGGCTGCCTTCGAATTCCTTTTGAGTCTTAAAAAGGACACTAGAACTGTCAATTTTCAATTGACTGAATTCCTTTCGAAGTTTCTGTGACAACTTCTTCTATATGAAGTAGCTTAGTAAAAAATAAAGAGTAATAAGACATTGTAACTACTTCCTTCTATATAATGGGCAGCGCTATTGTACTACTAGTTTACTAGGAACAGAGGAAGCACCTAAAAAGGACATAAAAGAGGCAGCTGATTGTCTTATAATTCCTCCTAAACATTTCTTCAACATACCCTGAAATTTTCAACTTAACACCCTCAGACGTTTCTTAGATGTTGCAGATATTCCATTTTTACAAACAAGTATATTTTTGCTTTGATTGTTTTCTAAGTTCCTCTCAACATTTCCATAAAGTTTCGCCTTAAGCCCTTTTGAGACCAAGGATGAAAAAAATCTCTTTTCCCGATTGAAAAACCGTAAATGTTAACAATGGGCAACTTCCATAGCTTACAGCCCTCGCCCATGGTACTAGAGGATAATAAACTACCGAGATACGGTTATTTAACACTTAGACCTTTTGAAGAAAATGGCTGCGGTACGGTATCTTAAATTTGGATCAGAAACATTTAGGGAGAAAGGCATTGGAAGAGGACTGTAGACACTTTTGACTCTAAAAAGACCCTGGAACTTTCGATTTCCAATCCACTCATCCCCCTCCGAAGTTTTTGCTACCACCCCTTCCATATGAAGTAAATCCCGTAAAAAATATACCAATAATCCATTAAAACCTTACGACCCTTTATTATAACCAACGCAATGCCTCTGATTCAGTAGTTCACCATACACACTATAAATTTTGGAATTTAAAATTAAATATTATTGCCAAGGCACAATCCAGTCAACACTTTATTTGGTGCATAGTCAAATACACAAGAAGAAGCCACTAGCTGAAGTTTACTTACAGTTAATAACGGAATCTAATAGGAAATGCACATTTTTAGTTCGAGTCTAATCTTGAAACACATGGATTAATCCACAAAAAAGCAGTATCACTAGATTGATTATTTTATACTGTTTTCATATATCATCATCATTATTTTTCTTACAATGCACCAACGATATCTTGTATCGTTCAATAATAACTGTATATCGAAATAGATAACTCAGACAAAACTTATCTTCGTTACTTAGCCCTTCAGCAGGAAGGCCTTTCTCGAAGCAGCGTCCAGCAAAAATAGTTTGCAAAGAGTTGTTTGAGTGAGTAATAATGTCCTCATGTCCTTGGCAACCCTAGAAATGGCACTAAAAACGAGTAGAAATCAATTTTTTTAATTATAATGAGCAGGCTTAGACCATAAAACATATATTTAAGGGTTTCTGTATCTTCTTCTTCTCAACGAATTTCGACTTTTAACCGCTGATACTTTATGAATTGCTGATCAATGCTTAAACACAAAGGCAATGAGATAAAGACATTTTTCATAAAGTCGAAGAATATAGACGCTTACTGATTTCATTTGCTTTAAAATTATTTTCGGGACTCAATTGTTTTATAAAGCAATAACTAAATTATAGTTCAATTACCCTCTGTATGATGAATACTTTCAGGAAAGTACCAAAAAACTTTAGCGTAAAGATGCAGAGAGGGGAAGGTAGTCTGAAAAGGCAGCCAATTTATCCATGGAATAATATCTGTGGCTTTAAGTTTTAATCCCGTTCTTTACTTTCCTCTAGAAAAAATCTTTTATGTAGTTTTTCTAAAACCCTAGAGTAGACAAAAGCAAATATTGTTTATATGTCTACAATTGATGAATATATTTTAAGCTCAGGTTTAAAACGTCTTAGAGGTTTCCTTAGGACTAATATTCAATAAATTAATTTTTTTTCTCCTCAGATGAAGAAAAAGAAGTTTGTAAAGCTTACCTTGAGGCCACAAAAATCCTTTGGGGTAACAGAGGTTGACCTGGATATTGCATTGGAAATAATACAGCTCCAAGGATTGCAGTTGAGCTAGTAGTAATTGCACAAATTAAGAATTTGTTGCTTTTATAAGCTTCTGTAGTCCTTGTTTGGGTGTATCATGTTGAATGCGGATGCCACTAGTAAGCACTCGCTGTTAGATATCACTATCAGGGCTTCCACTCTCGAATATTAAAATTCGAGGACAAGTTTTAAAAATTCGGGGAGTTTTCGGGGACAAGTCTTCAAGATTCGGGGATTTTTCGGAAAAAAAAATGAAATTTCGTTGTGAAAATGTAGGACACAAGAAGTTTTAGCTTCGTTTTCAGGCTCAAGTAGGGCTTGGATCCGCATGGTTCTGGATTGGATGGGGCAACATTAATACTTTAAACAAACAAGAACTAAATTAACAAGTAACAAGAACAAGTAAATTTAAACTTAAATTAAAAAGGTAATTTTTACGACAATTGACACATTATTGGTATTTCTTGCTGATTCTAAGGTCTTAAGTCTTTACCCCCCTCTCAGAAATCCCCCACGAAATAAACGAAAAATAATCCCCCTTCACAAAAAGGGGTGGGGTTGGGGTAAAGCATAGCATACATCAAATACGTAACTGAACCTAGGTACTTCCCCCCCTAAACCCCAAAAAACAATAGTTTTAATATTGTAAACGCTATGAGAAACCACGCTTTGTGATCCATTTCTCTATTGAAAATACCCGTTTGACTGGTTTCCTTTAGTGTTTCTTGATACAGTATATAGCGGTGTGTAAGATATAATGCATAAGTACTGTCACCGATTAACCACCAATCCTCCCATCAACCCTGCGGCCATCCATGCTCCAAATATAATACTTATTGCAGTCTCATTTTTATATCACCCCATCTAATGCCTGGACATGATAGCTATAGGCTACAAATCATATAAAAATCATTTATTCTTTTTCTTTTTACTAACACAATTTGGCATTATTAACCAACAGTTCGTGATAAATAAGTCCAAAAATAAAGTAAAAGTTGACAAGAAAACAATATGAGCCTAATAACCAAATTTTTACTTTCAGCTGTAATGTAAATTTTCTTATGAATAATATTTTTGGGATCACTTCCGTTTAAATCCCCTATTCCCCGAGCTAAATTTCACCTCATTAGGAAGGGGAGGGGGTGGTGCATTTTTTATGGTAAGAAGATTGCATTTAGGGATTTTTCTTAAAAAGAAATAAATTATACCACAATTTTTTTTTAAATCTTTTGTTTCTATCTCAGAATTAGCCTTCATACAGGGTTACTAATTGTTCAAGCAATATTAGTTGTAAGGATAGGCCTAGACATTTAAACAAATTTACATGGCTATCCCGAATTTGAGCAGAATATATTTTCCGTAAAAATTTTTTGCCTAACTAACAGCTTTGCAAAACCGTAAAAAGATTCTGAATCTGCAGTTTAAAATATTACACCCACTGAAGATATTACACAGGTGAAGGGACCAGAATAATAATTGCGAGGGGAGTGCTGAGTGAAGACGTTTGAGGATATATGGTGGTATGACATGTACAATTCTCAGATAAAAAGGAAAAGAACTTAAATTTTACACACCGAATGAAAAAAAAATTTAAATGGTAAGAATTCCCGGAAAAAGATCAATTCTTTCAATATATTATGCGTTCAATCATTACTAAACATTAATACAGCATGTCCAAAATCAAAAATAGCAAAAGAAAACCAAATTTAAACTCATGATTCGGCTTCCAAAACAATTCTCCTTCTTTAGAAGTTCAATTCCAAACCCAAAATCCAACTGAGCGTTCCGTTAAAAAACTTCAAATATAGTTCTTGGCAATTTTTGTCAAGATTGTCTTGACCACGAATGTTGAATGTGCAAGAATCTTTTAGCATTTGGAATACTGCATTCAAAATGGTTTACCTGTAATCTAAATGCAGGGAAATGATACTTTTGGGAATATATGAAGAGCCGTCTATACTTAAATTGTATCGGTCTGGTTTTTATCACAGTTCATATAATTAGGCTGTAAGTTTACCGCAGATTATTTCTGGCTCTTCATTCTCTTTGTCGGAGCACTCTTTTTCGCTTATGTTTATACCGGTTTATACATTCTCTGGAGCAATCGCATCCGGTCCGGGTTTTTATAATGGGTGAGATAGGGAAAGATCATACTGCTATTATATATACTGTGGGTTTTTATGCAGAGCAACACAGGAGACGAATATTAACGAACAAGAGAGTAGTAAAAAATTATGGTATGTAAAATAATGTTTGCTAGGGATAGTCACTAGGGGTGATTTTCGGGAAACCAAATTTTTTTTCGGGGAGACACATAGGCTTTCGGGAAAATTCGGGGATAGTGGAAGCCCCGATCACTATGTAATTAACTGAGGCTTGGTATCATTTGCTGTTGGTTCATTCTTTGTTGTTTGGTGACATTGTTGAACTGAAGAAGGTGATTTATTGACAATTGTTGACGTACTGTCAGTGTCACACACATAATATTCATTTTTCATTTTTTAGAGCTAGCGATCTGCGCTGTTGGTGCAAGTTTTGTCTCTAGCTGGCATGTTTGCTGTCAGTTCTGGACTAGGCAATTCGTGTATTATAGCGCAACTGACGATGCATTTTGTCTAAACTCACAGGGCAGCAAAACATTATGCGTTGGGGTAAGCTGAGGAAAAGGGGAGGCTTGACTTCATATTAAGAGATAGTACTGATTAGGGTTTTCTTCCACACGCTGCTCTCACTTTGGTGACGACTATTATCCAAGAAAGGAGCATAATTAGAATCATCACTTTAATTTATGCACAACTGAAAAGCTACACAAACACATTTCCACTTGCTTGAAACAACTGCAGACATCGTTGAAGCTCGCTGAATCCCGTTAAGACACTTCATATGGAATATTTGTATATTTGCAACTTAAATTGGCTAAACAGACGGTTAAGTATGTTATAAACACATCTTAAATGAATAAAAAAATATCATTTTCCAACAAACTGAATTTCCTATCTCTCTGGTCTACGATTAGAGTTCTCTAGGAATTTGGAGCATGCGCTGTATTTCTAGTGGGCTGTAATTCGGAAAAGCGTTTGCCAAGTTTTGTTTCCAAATGGGCTGTAATTATAAAAAAACTAAAATTATAATTTATGCTAGTAAAACTGATAATTTTGAATGTGGTTTACGCATCTCTCAAATAAAAGAAAGACACGAGGGATTGTTGGCTTTCAACGAAAAATTAATATCGACTTAGTTTCTAGTAAAATATGTTAAGTGGGAATCTATGTGTCCTGCATTTGTGGATAGCTGCAAACAAATAAGCAAAATAGTTTTTTTTATGAAATATCTTTATGAAAGGGCAACTACGTCTGATAGATTAAAATAGGGTAGTTAAGATTGAAGAAATCAAATTAATTATGATTTTTTTTGTTACTACACATAACGGAAACACTCTTCTACGGAAGAGAATTGTTTGGCACACAAACACATATAACAGACTACAATAAAATAAATTAATAAAAAACAGTAATTTTAGTAGTGTTTTTGAAGGAACTGTAAGATATTCGAAGCAAAAATGAGAATTAAAGTTCAAAAAAAGGCATTTCTATGGTTTTCATCTTAATACTCTAAGCTGTTCCTGAGACACACCCGTTGCAGCCTTTTAATAGCCTGCATTCATAGAAGTTGTTTCAATTTAGTTCACTATCCTTATCCCAATTCCCTAAGAGTTTCACTATAATACCCTTAGCTTCAGTAGTTCTAGCAGAATCTGTAGCAGTTGAGGTAGCAATAGCAGTTTAAGTAGTTGAAGCAGTATGCACATTTTGCCTAGTCCGACATGACCCTTAGTTTGTCCTGAAAGTCGCAACTTAATACCCTAGACCATTCTTGGGATACTGCTAATATGCGCTTTTAATAACCTGCTTATACAGAGTTTTTGTTTCGTTCAACCTCCCCCTAAGGATTCCCTGAAAGTTTTAACTTCCTAAAATTTGCCTCACTAGCAGTAAGGTAAAGGATACTGCACTAGACCCTTAAGGTCCGAACCGGCGTTACTGATCTCCGTCTCAAGGCCCTTCACCCAGGAAGTGCAATGGGGGGATTGGGGCCAGTCATCCTGTGCTTTCGCACACCCTTCCTGTTTACCTTCCCCATTTATCTCACGGTACCCATTTTGAGCCGGGCCGACTCTGACTGAGCTTATAGAGTAATGCTACTGACCTCCGTCCCAAACCAAATAAATTGGTACACCAGGATTAAAACCCTCACCCTCTCAGACAAAAGACCCTCACTAGTAGTAGTCGTAGCATGAATAGTAATGGCGATAGTAGTAGCAGAAGCAGTATGGATAGAGTGCTTTTTGGGTAGTTTCATATCTACGTTTTTTTTATAATTTGAAAAAGAAAGTTCTAGTACCTTTTTCAAGAGTCAAACGTGATCGGAGGGCAACTAGTCCCCTTCTCTTTCTCTGATAAAATTCAGAGATAGTGGATTTGATAAAATTTTCTAGATAGCCATTATGTTAAAAATAGTTCAAATATCAGAAAACAAACCTCCGGGGTTGACACAAACCCCAAGAGCCCGGGGACATGTGTTGTCAGTTATATCATGGGGGTTTAAAAGGTTCTTATAAAGGGAATAGTCATATAAACTTCACAGGGGCTTATTTGATTGGAAATTAAAAGTTCTAGCTCATTTTTAAAGAGTCAAAAGGGATCGAAGGGCAACTAGCCCCTTCCCCCGCCAGTTGTTTCCTAAATATATGTGATAAAATTTGAGATTGTCATTTTGTTCAAAATAGTTCAAACATAAGATAATAAAACTCCAGAGTCGACCTTGCCCTAGGGCCACATAAGGTTCTTATGTAAGGGATGGTCGTACAAACTTTATAGGGGGCTCACTCGATTGGAAATGGGAAGTCTAGTACCCGTTTTAAGAGTCGAAAGTGATTAGAGGGAAACTAGCCCCCTCCCTCCAGTTGTGTCCGATAAAATACTTAGATAACCATTTTGTTCAAAGGTCATATAACAAAAGCTTAGGAGTCAAAACAAAGCTCCAGAGCCCATGGGAACGGTTGTTGTAAGTATGTTTTCGTTGAAGCTGGGAGGGTGGTTTTATTAACTGCACTGGATTGGAAATTGAAAGTTCTAGTTCCCTTTTAGGAGTCAAATGGGAACAGAAATCAGAGAGCCCCCATCCCGCTTTTCTCCCCCAAAATTTTTAGAGTTAAGTGATCGTAGTGTCACTAGCCCCCCGCCCCAATATCGTTTTTTACCAAATGAATTCAGTCAACATTTTGAGATAGTCACAATGCCTTCGGGAGTGACACAGCTCCGCAAAGCCCGAGGTTTTAAGAGCTGTAAGTTTTCCCCCTGGGTATATAAAGCTTTATGGAAGGGATTCGTCGTATAAACGTTGGAGGAGGCTCATTTGATTGGAAATTGGAAGTTCTAATTCCCTTTCAAAAAGTTAAAAATGATCGCAGGATAAAGAGCTCTCCTACACGCCCTCTTTCCCCAAATGTACCTGATCTAACTTTTGAGATAGCCATTTTGTTCAAAAAGTCAAAAGATCATATAACAATGCCCTTGGGGTTGACACAATCCCACGAGACCGAGACCGGGACAGGGGCTGTAAGTTTTTCCTTAGCTTTGGAGAAAGCTTGATTGATTGTGATCGGATGCCTACTAGCCGCCCTCCCCATGGCTTCTTTACTCCAAATGTATCGGATCGAAATTTTAAGAAGGCGCTTTTATTCAAAATAGTCCAGTTGTCAAATAACCATGGTTCCAAGTTTTAACCCCCCTCCTCCAGCCCTTGGGAAAAGGGCTATAAACAACCCTAGTTACCCATCGTTAACAAATACAGTTTTTATGAAAGGCATGGTCGTATAAACTTTGGAGGAGGCTCATGTGATTAAAAATACAAATTTATTTCGCCCCCTTTTAAGGATCAAAAGTGACTAAAGCATAACCAGCCCCCCTCCTCTCGCATTTATCTCCCCAACAAAATTTTGAGATATCATTTTGTTGATAATAGTCGAAACGTAGAATAACTAAGCTTGTATGGTGGACAAAACCCCCTAGTCCCGGGAGAGGGCTGTGCGTTAAGCAAGTTAACTACTGTCAAAATAATTGTTATTATTATTTTTTTTATGGAACGGGTGATCGTAAAAGCTTTGGAAGACTCATTCAATTTGAAATTTATAGTACTAGTTCCCCTTTCAAATGTCAAATCTAATCAATGGGCAACCCCTCCCCCACCTACACATATCCCCCTTAAATATATCAAATCAAAATTTTGAGATTCCCATTTGGTTCAAAATAGTTCAAAGGTCTGACGACTATATCTACAGGGTCTATATACCTCATCCTAGCGTTTGGGGAAAGGGCTATAAGTAATAAATTTAACTTATAATAGCTATCGTATTATTAACATTAATTAAGAAACACTTTCCGAAAAAGAAAGTTTTGCAAGAAAAGTAGATAGATAGATAGATAGATAGATTTATTTTCCATATACCAGTAAAATTATTACATAACAATCTACAAATCTCCACAAAGGCTCCATGGCCTGTAGGAGGGGGATTATGAAAAGATCAAATAAATATTAAACATTTAAACGCTTAAGATTTAAACAATATAAACATAACATTAATACTTAAACATATAAACATAAGCATTTGAACTTTTAACATGTAAAGCATGTAGAGGCCGTAGTAAAGGCCATATTAAACTTAAAATCAGTAGAAATAAAAACTTGTGATAATTTAAACTCAAAAAGACCAGAAATTATTATTAAAATGAATATACTCAAATTGAATATGCAAATCAAGCTTAAAACGAACAGCAAATCCTTTTCTTTTAAACAATAAATAAAACCCAGAACGAACAGAAATTAAATAAACAATCATAGCAAATGAACTTACAACAGGTACTGATAAAAACAAATATATGAATATCAAAACGAATATAAATTCAATTAAATATGCAAATCAAGCTTGAAACGAACCAAAATCCCTACAAACACGAGTTTGGCTACTGCCTCCTTCTCTAACTGTAAAAGTATAAAGCCTATCGCGTCATTGGTGCTTTACTGAAAACAAATTTTATTTAAAATACTTTCTATTGTACTTATTACAAAGTTGAAAATAAAATGAAACTTACAGTGAAATAAAATCTTGAACCGATGATTTTTCCGCAATTAATATCATTATATATTAAATATTCAGTTTAATTGCATAGGTACTTTCTAAGACTGTTCAACTTTGAGCTTGATTTGCACATTCAGTTTCAATTTTACCGTTTTATGATTTATTTTTCACTTACAATAATACCTGTTGCATGTTTGTTTATTGTGAATGTTTAGTTAATTTCTATCTGTTTGGGGTTTCATTTATTATTTAACAGTAAACCATTTTTTTCATTTTAAGCTTGATTTGCCTGTCCAATTTAAATACATACATTTAAGGAAAGAGGGTACAAGGAGGGAGGAAAGAGGCTGGCTACCCCCTGATCACTTTC
This sequence comes from Artemia sp. Qi Xiang Cuo, assembly GCF_049724085.1. Taxonomy (NCBI): domain Eukaryota; kingdom Metazoa; phylum Arthropoda; class Branchiopoda; order Anostraca; family Artemiidae; genus Artemia; species Artemia sp. Qi Xiang Cuo. The sequence continues at coordinate 59,385,983 of NC_142804.1, read as the reverse complement.
GACTCTTTAAAAGGGCACAAGAAATGTTGATTTCCAATCGAATGAGCTTCCTCCAAAGTTTTCACGACCCCATTTTCCATAAGAAACTTAAATGTTAACAATGGGCCACTAGCATAACTTATAGCTCTTTTCACGAGAACTGGGTGGTTTTCATGCTCGGAACCATAGCTGTTTGACATTTGGATTATTTTGAAAAAAATAGATAAGTCAAATTTCATCTGGAAGCATGACCACAAAAAGGAGGTGGCTTAAAAGGAGGTGGAGCGGTTTTATTTAGGGATCTCATTGTCAGTCCAGCAAAGGAAGAAGGTCGAAGAAGCAACGGAGGGAGTAGATGAAACCCTTAGAAAATGTGACGTCATCAATACTTCCGTTTTTTTAAGCTCCTTAATTTGTATTTGATTTGTTGAAGTATTTGATGCTTGTATTTGATGCTCCTTAATTTGTAATTGAAGTTAACTGAATTGAAGTAATTGAAGTAAAAATGTAATTGAAATTGAAGTTGAATAAACAGATACCGAAATACACCAAGTCATATATCTAATATTATTAGGCATTGTATGTTAGATATTATAGATGCTACACGTTCATTTACGCTAAACAACCTTATTTATTTACCTAAATATCGGCCTGAGGCACTAAAGTTTCTAGCTCTGATGCAGGAGTCAGGGATGTTATATATAGGGATTTACAACTCGCATATTGATCTTACAATGTAACTTAACGAATTTGAGTTAATTACTACAACTGATAATACCATACAACAATAGCAAGCCGTTCAAAGGTAATGCAGCTGCTCATGCTCCTTGCTAGTCAGTGCAGTACCTCACCCTTTCTTCCCTCCCATAAAATTCATGCTTCCTTTAAGTTTTTCTTACGACCTCTTCCAACAAATGCAAGGATATTGTGATGGCAGCTTCTGAATTACCAAAAAGAACGTCCTATGGTAGACTTCATCGGTAAAAATTGACCAAAGCATTTCAGCCTTTCTTTGCTTATAGGCTTATACAGCAAGAAGGAAAACAGTTTTTTTGTACACATATTCTATATGCGTTCAGGTTAATCGTAGTATTTCTTCCGCATTTCAAAATGTATAATCCAGGATTCCAGCAACGTTCCAGAACGCCAAATTAGTTGCTTGACATGCATTAAACAACTAGTCATTTGCATTAGAAGACCATTCCGTAATTTGGTTTTGATGTTACGAAGTAGCGGAAACTGTACTCCAGCAGCTGCTGAAGAGTTTCGCAGGCCATATAACGTTAGCATAAAACCGCAAAGATCCTTGTATTTTTCTTTGTCCTTGGCACCTTTACATTTTCTTTGGGCAGACCGAAAAACTCATGGATTTGCTTATTCAGAACAGAAACTGAAAGTTATAATGCCCCTTTTCAGTGACCAAAAATAATGGAGGGCAACTAAGCCTCCTTCCCCTCCCACGCTCACTTTTTCCCAAAGTCACCGGATCATAATTTTTAGATAGCCATTTTGTTCAGCATGTTCGAAAAATACAGTAACTATGTCTTTGAGGATGACCCCACAGTCTCCGGGGGACGGTCTGCAAGATGTGAACTATGTCCAATGTTTACATATAATATTGGCTATTGGGAATTATACAAATGTTTTCGGGGCAAATTTTCTGGTAGTTGGGGAGGGGTCGGGTTTTACGTGGGAGGAGCTTTCCGCGGAGGAGGGGGCATTGGATTCCCAAAATTATTTAAAAAACAATAAGAAATTAAATAAAATGCAATTTTTCAACTGAAAGTAAGGAGCAACACCAAAACTTAAAACAAACAGTAATTCATTTCTCTGCAATTTGTCGGGAAATAGAAATTAACTATAGTGATTACCTATTTTTTCAATCTATCTCACAAAAATTTGAAAAAAACACATATTTGTGATCAGCTTGCTAATTCACTATTCTTCTCAATTGAAAACCTTATCTTTTTATTCACACGACTAAAAACTAGACAAACACCTAACTTGTGACCAGTTATTTGTTTTAACTGGCTGGAGATCCACAATTTCCTGAAAAAAATGCAGGGCTTAAACCTTTGCTATTTTGTCACGATAAACTGAAATAAGCAGGAAAAAAAGAGAACAAAACTTTGAGTATTGTTCCCAAAGCCGTGTCTAGCGGGTTCCCGGTTTTGAACTCCCCTCCGTATTTTATTGTCCGACTCATAAAAATAACTCATGGATACGGCTGAAAAAAAGACCGTACTCAGGGAGATTCCCAGTTTGAATCCCCTCCCCACCAAGATTTGTTGTCCGACTCATAAAAACGTAACAAAAATGTATGTAAACAAATTTTGATACATTTTTTTAAGTTTTTGTTGTATCTTCTCCCCTCCGAAGAAAAATCCTGGATACGCTCCTGGTTGCTCCCGTGACAGTATTTCTGCTGATTCTTATTTGAAGACTACGATGCCTGCCGAGAGGTATTCAAAATAGAAGAAAGGCACACTGACTTCAGGAATTGCTTTATCCATGACCATGCTCATTTTCACTGTGCTCACGTAACCCAACGGTTCATTGAGCAACCTAGACGGGATATTTTTGAACCCCCTTTTCTATACAGTCTCAGTTTGGTGCACCGTGGATGCAATCTTTTCACACAGTTGAAGAAAGCTGCATGGGGGGAGGCAGCACTTTCTATCTGACGAGGGGAACGAAGAAACCTGTGCAGTGCTGGTTCACATATATGACAAAAGCCTTAATCTTCAATTTAATTAGGTAGAGAAGTAACCTTGATTGTTGATTACTTTGCTATTAGATTATTGGTCTATATTTGCCCGTCCTACCTTTATATCCAATCGAAATTTAGAAGAAAAAAAAATATGTAAGAGAAGGGCTCATAAATCCAGTCTCGAAAAGAAGTCTCGAAAAAAAATATGTAAGAGAAGGGCTCATAAATCCAGTCTCGAAAAGAAGTCTCGAAAAAAAAATATGTAAGAGAAGGGCTCATAAATCCAGTCCCGAAAAGAAGTTGACTTGTTTTAAAGTGTCAAACTAAGAGTCTTACTATCTTGATCTAAGAGTCTAAGAGTACGATCTAAAAGTCTTAAGACCTTGGTCATGAGTATTTTAGGTCTAAACATTTCGAGGAAACAGTGAAACTTTATTTTTCACCCTTTTGAAATTTGGGTAGCGCAGAAATTGCTGTAGAAATATTTTCACGGTACCAACGAACTTCCTTTTTTTATGCTAATGAGCAAATTATGTAGATCCCGAATGGTGTGCGGAAGTAATCAAATCAAAACATTTTGGTTTTAATATTCAGTAGAAATGTGGTCTTATAGGATTGAAGGGCTCTGCGCCTACTCCTCCCAGTATCTTCCTATAAAATGATTACGAGGGCTACTCGTT
>NC_142804.1:59045008-59072508 GCF_049724085.1 Artemia sp. Qi Xiang Cuo | reverse complement strand
CGTGCACACTCCTCCACCCCTATCTACTCACAGCTTCACTCATCAGCCCCTCCCATGAAGTTTATATTCCATTTAAATCGTTCTCTATGACCTTTTTTCGGCCTATTCGCTTTCTGTAAAGCGGATAATAATAAAGAAAACAAATCAAGTCAGATTTGATTCCCTTTTACTATTAACGAAAAACAAATTTTAGTGCTGTACTTCATCAAATGTTAAACTAAGCCTTAGATAACAAATGAATGTCAAACATGTTGAATTCGAGTGATTTCGGAGTATCGGTGCCTTGCAAGTGTCACAAATTGATCCACTTTGGTAATACATAGCGGCATCAATTAGGGGGGGGGGCATTTGCCCCTAAGATCTTTGCCTCTCTCCTAGATTATGGAAAACCCCATTTATTTGGTATTTCCACTGAAAATAACTTTTATTGGTATTTTCATTGAAAAATTGAAGAAAAAATTACTCCTCCCTGTATTTTGAAAAGTGCATTTTTACCCTCATCTCCCATTCCCTAGTTTCCATAAATTGACACAACTGGTAAAAACATATAATAATAATAAAGCCATTAAAGCCAGATGGTTGGATTTAACTTTTGTTATTAGAGAAAATTGACTGTTTTTAGAGTACTTCACCAACTGCTCTACTACAATTGTGATAAATTAACAAATGTGAAAACTGTTGAATTCAAGTAATTTTGAGGCATTGGTACTTTGCAATGTCGACAAGGACTAGGTAATAAAAAATGGAGATAAAAATGTTCACTTTGGTAATAAGACTCTCGATATTCAGGTTGTTAAAGATGTCAAATGACAGGGACTTTATCATTATAAAAGAACAGCGAGTAATTTTAAGAGGACTTGCTATGATAACTTTCGTGGAACAGTATTTAATACTAAAAAAAGCGGTATAGGTTTCATTTTTGATATTGAAGAAAATCATATATTTTTTTAGTACTTTGCCAACTGCTAAAATATGTCATACAATCCAAAAGTCGGACTTGAATAAAGAACACCCGTGAAAAACACAGAATATAAGTGATTTTGGGGTATTGGTGATTTGCAAATGTTAAAAAGCGGTTTGCCGATAACTAATGCTATAGCTACTAACAACACAGAGCAGCACCAAGTCGCCTAAGGCCAACAAAGCTGCGCACGTTCCTCCTCCATCGCAGCCTATTCTTCAAAAGCTTCCCTCTTTATACCTCCCAAAATTTCTAATTTCCTCTAAATCCTTTCTTACGACCTCTTCCCATTCAGTGACGACCTGCTTTTCGTTTGGCCATAAACGAATGGCTGAAAAGGACGATCTTTGGCAATCTTTCACCCTTCATTGAAAAAACGTGTCCTACTCCTCCCAAAATTTCTCTTATTGTAGTCCTAGAAAGCGGATAAAACAACATTTTTCGTACAGCTTAACCTTTAAAATACGATCAGTCAAATGGGTATTCACTCTGGAAAATATCTAACAACTCCGACTTCCGAAACACCCACAGTTCAGAGCCATACTTGACTACTGTCATTACTGTAGCTTCCAATATCCTAATCTTGGCTCGCAGACTTATCTTTCTATTCTCCCTAACTTTTTTTCAACTGTGAAAAAACACCCTATGTATTTCAAATTTTCTACCAAATTTGGTATTTGAAGTACTAAGGACAGTGAAAATCAAGACTGATTGTTTGAATAGCTTAAGTGGAAATTTATACAATCATACATATTTTAAAAATTAAGAAAAACCGGGAATTCAATTTTAAGTGAAAAAGACTTCCATATACAGATAGTTTTTGGAAGAAGGCGACAATAAATAAATGATGATAATAATAATAATAAAACAACAGGGAAGAAAATAAGCTAAAAACCTGATGCAACAAAGAGCTTAAGAAGGTGTAGCTTTTCACTGAAATATTAAAACAGAAGGAGCAGAAAAACAAAATATCAAAACTGACATACGGAACAAAACCTTAAGTTGAAATATTTCTAATCAATCTCTCTCCCTTCATGTCCTATTTTATTCCCCTATCCATCTTTCCCCTCCATTCATCTTTCATTCTCTCTAATCCCTTATTTTCTTCTTTCTGATATTATTCTTTCTATTTCCCTTACTACTTTTTTCCATATTCCTCCTATATCTTCTTTCTTCTCCTGATTCATCCTCTCATTTTATCCTTGATCCTGTTCCTTGTCTTATCAATCCCCTTCATTCAGTAATTATTTAAAAAGACCAAACCGGTGGTTAAAATGAGGTAAACTTAAAACAGTAAAAGAAAAGTGAAGTGTCCCAATTGTCTTTTGTCGAGAAACAACCGGAAATAAACTTGATTTTGTCGCCATTCAAATTCAAATTCCCCCAAACGGCAATAGTGCCATACATGCTCCACTCAAAACAAAATAAATAGAAGTTCTGTTTAGCTAATTGTATATTAAATCAAACAGTTCGTGATAACGAACTGTAAGTAAGGAGCGACCCGGCTCAATGGAAACCGAAACGGAATTTTGGTACCAATAGATACATCAAAACAATCAGATTTTAATTCTGATTTCAAATATATAAGTTTCATCAAGTTTAGTGTTACCCATCAAAAGTTACACACCTGAGAAAATTTGGCTGATTTTCGAAAAAAGGGAGAAAGACCCCCTAAAAGTTATAGAACTTTAATGAAATTCACACCATCATATTCAGCGTATCAGAGAACCTTACTGTAGAGGTTTCAAGCTCCTATCTACAAAAATGTGGAATTTTGCATTTTTTGCCAGAAGAAAGATCACGGGTGCGTGTTTATTTGTTTTTTTGTTGTTTTTTTTCCCCCAGGGGTAATCGTATTGACCCAGTGGTCCTGGAATATCTTGAGAGGGCTCATTCGAACGGAAATTAAAAGTTCTAGTGCCCTTTTTAAGTGACTAAAAAAAATGGAGGGCACCTAGGCCCCCTCCCACGCCCATTTTTGTCTCTAAGTCAGCCAATCAAAATTTTGAGATAGCCATTTTGTTCAGCATAGTCAAAAATCTAATAAATATGTCTATTACGATGACTTAATCCCCCAGAGTTCCCAGGGGTAGGGCTGCAAGTTATGAACTTTGCCCATTGCTTACATATTGTTTTGGTTATTGGGAAGTATACAGACATTTTCAGGAAGAATTTTTTTCTGGTGGGGGGGGGGGGCTGGAGGAGGGGGTTACTCGGGATAATCTTTCCGTGGAGGATGTTTCTTTGGGGTAAGTGACATTTCTATGAAGGGGGCGCCGGATTTCCAAGCATTATTTAAAAAAGATCAGAAATTAAATTAAAAAAAAAACAAGTTTTTTCAACTGAAAGTAAGAAGCAACATTAGGACTTAAAACGAACAGAAATTATTACGTATATGAGGGGGTTCCCCCCCAAGTCAATACCTCGCTCTTTACGCTACCGTTTTTTTTTAGTGCTTTCAAAAGAGCTATCTATTCTAATTAAATGGCCTTTGTTATTCTGGAGTTTTTGAATAATTTTTTTTTTAAAATTTTAACGCAGATAGCGGGTTTTTGAATATGGTCAGAACCCCGTCATATAAGTAATAACATATACGTAATAAAAAAAAAACAATACAAAAAAACAAGCGATACGGTTAAATAGTAAGCGACACTTTTAAAAACGGAACTTTGATGTCAATAAATGTATAAAAAAAATGGGCTTATAATGCTGATTCTAAATATATGAATTGTATTAAGTTTAGTATTATTCATCAAAGGCTACGAGCCTGAGAAAATTTACCTGATTTTTTAAAGAGGGGGGAAACATCCCCTAAAAGTGAAAGAATTTTAATAAAAATCACACCGTCAGATTCAGCGTATCAGAAAACCCTATAACATAGGTTTCAAGCTCATATCTGCAAAAATCTGCAACTTTGTATTTTTGGCGAGAAGAAAAATATACGAATATAGAAGTTCGTTACTTAAGTTAATTTGTAAATTACGTCAGAACCAAATTTAGAGACAGCCATTTAGCAAAAGAAAAGGAAAATTTTTATGCAAATTTTGTTTACTTATTCAATGACGGTGAGCCAAAATAAAAGCTGCATCAACTAAAAAACGATCAGAAATTAAATAAAAAAAAACAAGTTTTTAAAACTGAAAGTAAGGAGCGACATTAAAACTTAAAACGAATAGAAATTATTCCGTACATGGAAGGGCTGTCCCCTCCTCAACGCCTCGCTCTTTACGCTAAAGTTTGACTCTGTCTCACAACTTTATTTTTTAAAACAATAAAAAACTTTAGCGTAAAGAGCGAGGCGTTGAGGAGGGGACAGCCCCTTTCATATACGGAATAATTTCTGTTCGTTTTAAGTTTTAATGTCGCTCCTTACTTTCAGTTTAAAAAACTTGTTTTTTTTATTTAATATATTTGATAGGAATGGATTTAAAAACAGGAAAGCAGTGACGAAAACAACATCTTTTTAAAACAGTCGAACTAAATGGATTGTCCTAGAAATGATATCGAAAAAATAATAAATTTTCCTAGAAATGATGTCGAGAATCGTAGTGAAGTCAGGCTATGGGGTTGAACCGAAATCAGATCTGGGCCACGACTACAGCGAAACATATGAAGCAAACCTACTCGTTTATACAATTCCATTGATATAGTATGTTGTAAAAATAGTACTTTTAAATTTTTCTAGAAATAACATCGAGGATTGTAGGGAGGTCAGACTATGGGGTTGAACCAAAATAGGATCTGGGCCACGACTACAGCGAAACAAAGGAAGCAAACCAACTCATTTACATAATTCCATTGATACAATATGCTGTAAACCTAGTACTTTTAAATTTTTCTAGAAAGGATATCGAGAATCGTACGGAAGACAGACTATGGGGTTGAACCAAAATAAGATATGGGCCACGCCTACAGCGAAACATATGAAGCAAACCTACTAGTTTATACAATTCTATTGATATAGCATGTTGTAAACATAGTACTTTTAAATTTTTCTAGAAATAATAATGAGAATCATAGGGAAGTCAGACTATGGGGGTTGAACCGAAATCAGATCTGGACCACGCCTACAGCGAAACATATGAAGCAAACCTACTCGTTCATACAATCCCATTGATGTAGCATGTTGCAAACATAGTACTTTAAAATTTTTCTAGAAATGATATCGAGAATCGTAGGGAAGTCAGACTATGGGGGTTGAACCGAAATCAGATATGGGCCACGCCTACAGCAAAACATATGAAGCAAACCTACTCGTTTACACAATTCTATTGATATAGCATGTTGTAAACATAGTAATTTAAAATTTTTCTAGAAATAATAACGAGAATCGTAGGGAAGTCAGAGTATGGGGGTTGAACCGAAATCAGATCTGGGCCACGCCTACAGCGAGACATATGAAGCAAACCTACTCGTTTGTACAATTCTATAGATACTGCACGTTGTAAACATAGTACTTTTAAATTTTTCTAGAAATGATATCGAGAATCGCAGGGAAGTCAGAGTATGGGATTGAACCAAAATAAGATCTGGGTCACAACTACAGCGAAACATATTAAGCAAACCTACTCGTTTATACAATTTCATTGATATAGCATGTTGTAAATATAGTACTTTTAAATTTTTCTAGCAATGATATCAAGAATCGTAGGGAAGTCAGACTACGGGGGTTGAACCGAAATCAGATATGGGCCATGCCTACTCTGAAACATATGAAGCAAACCTACTCGTTTATACAATTTCATTGATATAGCATGTTGTAAATATAGTACTTTTAAATTTTTCTAGCAATGATATCAAGAATCGTAGGGAAGTCAGACTACGGGAGTTGAACCGAAATCAGATATGGGCCACGCCTACTCTGAAACATATGAAGCAAACCTACTCGTTTATACAATTTCATTGATATAGCATGTTGTAAATATAGTACTTTTAAATTTTTATAGCAATGATATCAAGAATCGTAGGGAAGTCAGACTACGGGGGTTTAACCTAAATCAGATATGGACCACGCCTACTCTGAAACATATGAAGCGAACCTACTTGTTTATACAATTTCATTGATATAGCATGTTGTAAACATAGTATTTTTAAATTTTTCTAGACATAATATTGAGAACCGTAGGGAAGTCAGACTATGGGGATTGAACCGAAATCACATCTGGGTCACGAATACAGTGAAACATATGAATCAAACCTACTCACTTATACAATTCCATTGATACAGCATGTTGTAGACATAGTACTTTTAAATTTTTCTAGAAATGATATCGAGAATCGTAGGGAAGTCAGAATATGGGGTTGAACCAAAATAAGATCTGGGCCACGACTACGGCGAAACATAAGAATCAAACCTATTCGTTTATACCTAGTAATTTTGATATATTTTTTTAGAAATTATATCGAGAATCGTAGGGAAGTCAGACTATGAGGGTTGAACCGAAATCGGATCCGGGCCACGCCTACAGCGAAACATATGAAGCAAACCTACTCGTTTATACAATTCCCTATGATATAACACGTTGTAAACATAGTACTTTTATTTTATTTTTTTTAAATGATATCGAGAATCGTAGGAAAGTCAGACTACAGGGTTGAACCAAAATCAGATCTGGACCACGCCTAAAGCGAAACATATGAAGCAAACCTACTCGTTTATGCAATTCCATTGATATAGCATATTCTAACATATTAATTTTATTTTTTTTTTTAGAAATGATATCGAGAATCGTAGGAAAGTCAGACAACAAGGTTGAACCAAAATCTGATCTGGGCCACGACTACAGCGAAACATATGAAGCAACCCTACTTGTTTATATAATTCCATTGATAAAGTACGTTGAAAACAAATTACTTTAAATTTTCCTAGAAATGATATCGAGAATCGTAGGGAAGTCAGAATATGGGGTTGAACCAAAATAAGATCTGGGCCACGACTATGGCAAAACATAAGAATCAAACCTATTCGTTTATACCTAGTAATTTTGATATATTTTTTTAGAAATTATATCGAGAATCGTAGGGAAGTCAGACTATGAGGGTTGAACCGAAATCGGATCCGGGCCACGCCTACAGCGAAACATATGAAGCAAACCTACTCGTTTATACAATTCCCTATGATATAACACGTTGTAAACATAGTACTTTTATTTTATTTTTTTTTAAATGATATCGAGAATCGTAGGAAAGTCAGACTACAGGGTTGAACCAAAATCAGATCTGGACCACGCCTAAAGCGAAACATATGAAGCAAACCTACTCGTTTATGCAATTCTATTGATATAGCATATTCTAACATAGTACTTTTATTTTTTTTTAGAAATGATATCGAGAATCGTAGGAAAGTCAGACAACAAGGTTGAACCAAAATCTGATCTGGGCCATGACTACAGCGAAACATATGAAGCAACCCTACTTGTTTATATAATTCCATTGATAAAGTACGTTGAAAACAAATTACTTTAAATTTTCCTAGAAATGATATCGAGAATCGTAAGGAAATCAGACTATGGGGCTGAATCGAAGTCATATCTGAGCCACGCCTACAACGGAATGTATAAAGCAAACTATATCACTTCCAATGATATAATATGTTGAAACATATATTTAGTTGAATCTAAGTCAGATCTGGGTCATGATTACAAACAAACATATAAAGCAAACTTACTCTTTAATGCTTTGATATACAACATGCATCGAATCTGTAATTAAAACGTCATTTGACATTGCTTCAGCCACAACGATTCCCTCTTCGGGTGACCGGTCCGTCATAATGACATTTTCTGCTTCACACTCTTCAGCTTCCAAATCAACTGTCAGATCACTGGCTTCTAATTCTACTGTGTCGTCTTCCAGATGAGCATTGATTGCTCCTTGCATTAAAGGTATGTTCGATACAGGGATAGATTTGGTGACTTCTTTTGACTTTTTCGGTGGTGGCTTTGGTCTCTGATAGGCTGAAGTTCCAGTAATTGAAGGTTCCAGGTCAGTTGGAATTTGATTCTCTTTCTCCGTAGGGGCAATGTACCTTAAAAGTGAGTGAAAGTTCTACAAAAATTCAAATGTAGAAAAAATTTCAAGTGCGTGATGTTAGGTTAATATAGACATGAATTTTTCCGCTCTTTAATAGACGTCAATAAATAAAAATTCTTCCTTTCTTTCTTTTTTCACTTGCCACATGGCCATATTCATCACGTTTTTACATTCTCTGGATTTGTAAAAGCGACCATAAAAAAAAAAATGTATATACTTTCAAGCTTTTTTTCTAAAAGAATGAACACAATCGAACCGAGAAAATGCCCAAAACTTGCTTAACTAAATCAAAAAATTCAAAGAAAAAAATTTACCAGATAAAATGTTAAAATAAAAATATCCTAACTGAGATTTTAATAAAAATAGGTATTTCAAGGGTTTTGAGTACATTTTTTTTTTTTGTGAAATGCCAAATTACCAAAGGAACCTAGACTGACTGCCATCAAGCCTATGTACAAAGGGCTTTTTTTAATGAATAAAAAGAAACCTTTTACTTACTTTCAACATTTTTTTCCGACTGGAAAAACATTTTCTCAGCTATGATTTGAAAAAGAAGCGAACCGAATGTTCGAACAACTGAAAGAATTTTTTGTTTTCGCTCGCGTAAAATTCGGCTACCACTGAGGCTCCTGACGCTAACGGAAACCCGACATTCCACTCCAGTTACAACTTAGCTCGAGTCACTTCTTCAGATGTAATATAATATAATATATAATATAAAACGATTTTATTTTCAAACGCCACAAAACGAGCATGCCGATCAGCGGCAGTTCTTATCATAATAAGGCACTAAACATACGAAAATCACAGCCATAGCCATTGTCATGCAAAATTATACATTGATTTTAAATATCACAGATTCAAACTAAACAGTCAAAGGCAACTGTGTTTCCCTACCCTTGAGAGTCGTTCAACTTTGTCCATTAAAAATCTCCCACAAAATCAACTCCAACGAAAAGAAATCCGTACAGTGTTGGTACCTAAATCTCATTTCAGTTAAGGCCCCACCACTCACTAGGAAACATAGTACAATCTCCACTAAGGCATTGGACTTTGTAATATGATTTTTTGCTCGATAGAATCGAATATAAGTAAACACTGGACAAATAAAACAACCCATAAGCCGAGAGAAGGATGACGATTTAACTGTTTCAGGTTAGGTTAAGATCAGAAGTTCAAATTATGACAAAATTGTCTGCTCCACCATATGCAAAACGCGTAACAGCTTTCGAGTAACTTATAAAGTAGATAGTGTCTTTGTAACCTCAAATTTCAAGACATATACTGGCAAAGGTAAGGGCGGCCAACATTTTTGACAAAAAGGTAGGGAGACGATTCAAATAATTTTATACACAATTATAATTAAAATAAAACAGATAAATAAATAATTTAAAGGTTGAAAATGTTTTTTTTTGTTCTATTTTTTATTTATTAATATATTCTATATTCTTTCTTTATTGTATTTATCATATTATTATATTTCTTGTTTATTATTATATTATATATACCAAATAATTATTATATTATCTATTTATTATATTCTGTTTAATATTTATTACTTTAATACCATATTCAAAATAATAAAGGTATAAAAAAAAGGTTAATGGAAACAAAAAAGAGGGTTTGAAATATTATTATACTTTTTTTTTATTACTACTTTTTTTTATTACTACTTTTTTTTATCAGTATTTGTTCAGAAATCAGAACATTTAATTAAATTAGTTTTTTATTATATTATCTATTTTTTTGCATAAACTATACGTAACTCAAACCAGTCTTTTCATTTTTACACCTTCAACTGTAAATTTTCAGATATTCAGTCCTGCCTTCAAGTGAAGAAACTCTCTATACTTCTAAATTATCAGTTTCAATAATATTCACTATTTTAAAACACTCTAAGTAACAATTCTATTCAAATTAAACAAATTCTCAGGCAAAACTGGCTAGACCTATTTGTGAAAACCAAAATTGGTGGCAGTGGGCAAACTGCTCATGGCGCCACTGCATCTACCAAGTGATAAGAGGGAGATGTCATGAAAATACTCTGCTCCAAGCGAGAGGCACAACCTATATCATCTCCGTTGCTGAGATTGCTATAAGGTTCTTCCGGCCCGTTTCTCATCAGAGGAATGTACTGGCCCTTAGAGGACCTCATCAGTAGCTTAACAGTCAATAGCTAATTATCCTCCAAAGCTTTCTTTTTACCTTGTCCAAAAATGAAAAGTGAATAAGCCACAGATCGGACAGATTCCCCGTAAACGACTTTCTGCTCGTCTTGGGACTATGGAGACAGACCCGTTGACGATAGCCAAATCTCATGTACGCAGTTTATGGTCCAAGTGTGACCAGTAACTTTATTTGGTTATCACGGCTAACCAGCCATGATACGCATTGCCGAGACTTTTGTATATCACCTCCTTACTAGAGTCCAAACAATACTTTCGGTTCATGGTCAAAATAAAGGTACTTTCTCCCTGATCTAAAACCTTAACATGAATTTATAGATCAGGTTTTCAACATATATCAAGCCGCTCGGGAGTGAGGGATCAGACCATTTTTTTCTCTTGAATTGGGGGGGGGGGATATTAAATACGTAAAAATGTGGGGTTTTCTTAAGGTTGCAACTGTTTTTTCATTTTAAAACAAATTTGGTTTTATTACAAGCGAAAAATAGAATTTATTCATGCTTTGTATTAAACTAATTTATTCGAGAATGTGCTATTAATTCATTCGTTTTTGGCCACTTATTATGTACAAGAGTATATTGGAAATGGACGCAAAACGTATCAAAAGATTGAAATGAGGCGACTGAGATGTAAGCCCCAAAAAAACAAAGAGATAAATACAAAATCTTCAAGTTTTGGGGAGGAGAGGTCAAGCCCAAAGCATACTTACATAACAGTTTTTTGTCGCTTTACTTGTAAGGTAACAAGGTTGACGACATTATGCTTCGTGAAGTACCGTAAAATAGTTCTTGAATCTAGCTTAGAAAGACCCAACTTATTCCCAAGTCCTGTCTGCGAAAATCCCCGAGGGCCTGCTTCGCGGATTGTTTCATAGGCAAGTCGCCCTAGGCCCATCTTATAGCTCTGTACAATCCTTGACATGTCCAAAATTCCTGCAAAAAACCATATTAAATCTAAATGGCAACATTATAGAACCAGAGGACTTGCGCTCTTTCCCACCCGAGTGCGACCTAACACTCATCAAAGGCCCATTTGCGTTGAAATTTTACTAAAACAGAGAACCAGCTAGCGCTAATTTGAGCCAGGTTTTCCACAGAACTTTCTGTTTAGCCGAAAAATTCAGATTGGCTCATATTAGCGCTCGGTAATTCTCGATATTAGCTAAATTTGATTGTAAATCTTGCCTTAAAAACATAGGCTCTAAGCACAACATTGTCAAGACATTTTATCTGCGCTGTAAATGTATCTATGAACATTTTATTCGTAAATATACTGGGAAACTTGATTCAAATTACACAAAGCATAGATTAGCCACAATCAGAAGACTGACAACTTGAGTAACTTCTGTAGTGTAAAAACCATTGCGGCAATCTACCGTCCATGTCTGCAATGAGTTATTTTGACATAAAAATTATGACTGTAATTTTACATCAGAATCATCAAACAAGGCTACTTAAAAAGATAGTGAGAGAGTAACAGGGTAAAGAGTTATTTCATATATCTCTATTAGTTAATTGATAACAAGTTGTCGACAAGATTACACCAGATTAGAATGTTGCCTTAAGGTCCATTATCAATGAGATTTAACTAATACCGAGATTTAGCTAGCGCTAATTTGAGCAAATATAATTTTCCATAAAGCTTTCTAATGAACTGGGTAAAGAGTAAAAACCATTGCCGCTATCTACCGTCCATGTCTGCAATGAGTTTTTTGACATAAAAATAATGACTGTAATTTTACATCAGAATCATCACACAAGGCTACTTAAAAAGATAGTGAGAGAGTAACAGGGTAAAGAGTTATTTCATATATCTCTATTAGTTAATTGATAACAAGTTGTCGACAAGATTACACCAGATTAGAATGTTGCCATAAGGGCCATTCACAATATTTTACAAAGACCGAGATTAAGCTAGCGCTAATTTGAGCAAATTTGATTTTTCATATAACTTTCTAATTAATTGGAAAATTCTATGAAAAGTTCTCATTGGCTCAAATTACGATAAATAAAAAGTTCAAATATGGATAAATCCTTTTAATAGACGGTGATAAAGTTTACAAAAAAATACTAGATATTTCGGTCAGATATGCAGTGACCGTCATCAGTAGTAATGACAGTCACTGCATATGTGACCGAAATATCTAGTGTTTTTTGTGAAATTTATCACGGTCTATTAAAAGGATTTATCCCTAATTGAACTTTTATTTATCATCATGGAAAGACAGTGTGGTCTTCGAAATTACCTTGGCTCAAATTAGCGGTAGCTAATTCTCAATATTAGTAAAATATCAATGCGAACGGGGGTTAGCCTCACTCTCCACAATATTTCCTAGACCGAACATCATGAAGAGAGAAAAAGTAAAATCTAGGGAGGCAACGAACAAGAAAACTTTAATATTAAATTTTCAGAGACTACGGGGCAATATTGGTAGAGACTGCATTTTACTTTTAAATTTTACACCTGTTATATAATTTTAGGGAATGTTTAGAAGTCTAATTCTTAAAAACAAGCAAATACTCTTAAGGCCTAGACTTTCATAAAGAAGGAAAAGGTAATATCAATAGAGAAACTGAGGAATGAAAAAAATACTATTAAATGATCAGATATCAAGGAAAACCTCTTTAGACGAAACGTTTTGGTTTAGAGCTTTAGACCTTTGATCTCAACTTGAGGAAGATTGGAAGGTTTGATCTAAAAGAGTGAAGGATATTTTAAGCCCCAAAAACATATTTAGAAGGCTTATAGGATAAACGTAAATGATGTATAAATGATTACTAAAATTTTTAGCAGACATTCTATAGTTGTAGCATTAATCGTTTATCATGAGTGTGCAGTTGATACTGTGCAGTCTAGTAGTTCCCTGACCGCTACTCTTACTGCACTTTCCCATTGAACTGCACTTTTAATTACAAATTATTTGTTTATGTGAGCGTTTGTTTTATTGTTATTCTTCGTGTATATAATTTTATGTTTCTTTCATTTTAATTTTTTTTTCTCTCTCTATGTTTCCTGTTAAACAAAAATCAAGGCTATTTACACCGTCTCGGTGTTTTTCAGAGTCTCCCAAATAAAACCTAGTTACCTAAATACTCCTACCAAATTAACCCTGGTGTATTTATGGATACAAATTTACCGAATTCCGGAGTCCAATTTCCTTCGAGAAGGCTTGATATAACCTCGAACAATTCGGCGATAACAGAAGCACTGACGTCAAATCATATTATTCGGCATTTATTTTCTCCATTTTTTTTTTTTTAAATGTTCACGTTGTCTAATATATTACAACAGAACGGCCAAATCAGAATAGCATGATTATGGCTCCAGACACAACCTAGTAAAGAACTAAAAGTGGAGAGCCCATAGTAACCAGGAACTAAAAAAAAAAAAAAGAAAAAAAAAAAAAACGCAAAAGGAAGAAGAAATACAATTTGAAATTGATTCATTCACGGTAACTGTCATTCCGGCTAAACTTATTGGTAAAAGTTCATTGCGAAACCCTAGTTTATAGGAATCTCGAAAAAAGCCTAAAACCCCTCGAAAATGGTGTCAGATCGAAGTGAAAAACCCCAAAAACATGATACTCTAATAAATATTCTAGTAATACATCAATAACTATAATAAAATCAGTCTTCAGTGATGTAACGAGATGAAGGGTCAGGGACCTAGGCATAACCAATCACTGCTAAAATGTGTAGAACTAAAAACTGTTTTTCAGATTAAAATACGACGCAGAATGGTTGAAAATCGTTGAAAAAAAACGAAAATTTTACTATTTTTTATGCAATTTTAGATTTTTTTTTTCCTCAGAAAAGGTCTCAGTAGTATCCCAATTCTGGCTCGGTGAGTGAATAATTGTGAGGTCAATGAAACCAAAAAGATGTGAATCCTTGTAGCCGAAAACCCCTTAAAGGAGAATTACAGTCCCCCATTTTAAGCAACAAAGAAAAGTCCTTTTTTACATATGTCGCTTTTTTCTCGTTATTCCTGATTAAGTCAAACTATTACTAGGAAACATATCACGAGTAGAATATTCATTTATGAACCAATATAACGTAACTACTTTCGACGTCATCCTCATCATCTTTCGTTTTCTGGTCATCGTCAGGAGTTTAATTATTTAATTATTTAAAATTATTAAATTATTTAAGTTTAATATATTAACCTTGTTGTAGCACAGTGAATCGATGCTTTGCTTGGCAATACGAGGTCCGGGTGGGCGACAAGCTTACTACTTGTCCCTGCAAAAAAAAAAAAGAAAAAAAAAGAAAAAACAAACAGCAACTGAAACGTCAATTCGACGCCCAATGCACCAGCAATAACTCAGAAGGATCTTTATCAGTTTTTATATATAACAAATAATATTATTTATTAATCATTATAAAATTATGACATAAATAAATTATAATATAAATAGATTAATTATAATAAGTAATTTTATTATTTAAACTTATGTTAGTCTTATCATTGCAAATCAGTAAAAAAAAGCAGAATATTTTTCTATGTAGTGTTAATTTATTCAAGATAGGTTTTTTCTTATTCTTAATTTTTTCCCATTGTTAAGGCTTCCAGGTGCGGAGCTGAGATGTTCGGATTTTATCACTGCTTGTATAAAAAAAAATTGTTTTTTTTCCTAAGATCACTGTCTTGCTAAAAGTTTTACCCTTTCCGGCATTTTCATTTCGTTTTATTATGTCATATAACTAAATTTATTATAAGGATCAATAAAAAACCAACAAAAGTGTCACATAACTACCTTCAACACCATCATCATCATCTTCCCCATCTTCTATTTCTTCATCTTCATCAGGAGTTTTCAGCAAATCTTGCTCTCTAACATCAGGTTCCACTAACCGCAAAACACTAATTGTTTTCTCGCCAACCTTTCCTTTATAACTATACTCCTCTTCAGAAGCACTAGGGTATAGTGAACGATAAAGCACCCTCTAGAATAGAGACAAAGCGTGGAGGTGAAAGCATAATAATTGGAAGAAGATATTTGAGATCATCTTCACACAGACTTAAAAAAAACTTTTTCCCATGCTGACCAATGGTCTGCGTTGTACAGGTACGGATCTCCTGATTCAATGCCTAGGCCAGGAGTGCAGTGCGTGGTTGGGGGCAAATAATCCGACGCTTGACATGTTTTCCCCCCAGAAATCTCTATAGCACAGTCAATCTAAATTAATTTTAGAGGTTACCGAAAACAAATTGCAATAATTTTGATTTTGGTATCATTCAAACCGGAAAAAAAATCTCTACAATATATAAAAAATCGGTCAAAATCGATCGAGGCAAAATTGACGTTTTTTGTCTTTTCTTCTAAAATAAAGACTTAAAAAAAAAAAAAAAATCAATTTGCACTTCTATAAAGTCGGTGATAAGAAAATCTGGTGCATACATCACGAACATGGACTCAGTTCTGTGTTTTGACCATCCCTGAGTCGTTTGTCCTCCCACCCCCACAAACACACACGCGCTAGATAAAACATGCATTAATACACGTTGGATATTACAGAAAGTCGGATCCACGCAGAGAAAATTTACACTTCCTATGCTGAAATGCTAGGAAGAAGTCAAGTCCTAGTATCTTGCATATCACCCCCCCCCCCCTACGCAATTCGAATCAAATAAGTGGTTTTGAACACATATCAAAATTGGCACGCATCGGCAATGTTCTTCAACGCTCTCGGTGAGAAATTATTCAATAGATGCGGTGATGCGCAAGAACAAGCTGACCCTTTTGCCGACATTCGAGTTTGAAAGAACGTATAAGCAGTACACTTAGTGATCAATTTTGGCTTCTAGCTCACTTTTTAGTTACATTCAAGATCCAAGGTAGGTTTTCCCAAGCTGAAATCCAAACATAGCTAAACAGTGAAAGAACGTGATGGGTATATTTTACTATGAGCCATCAAAAGTAAGGATACAGTTTATTGTCAATAAATACTGCTTCTCTACTAGAATGATTGAGATCTATAACCACAACTTTATAATTATACGTACGGTATGACAAGAATGTCTTGTGAAGCTGTTAAAGGCATTTGAAGAGTTTGGTGTTATTCATACTCTAAAGCAGGGCTTCCTAAACTTTTTTCATTCACGACTCCATTTTACGATTGCAAGTTTCCTGGTGACCTCATATAAATATAATTGAAAGAAATTAATATTTGTTTATGATTCATTTATTAGGTAACAATACAGCCTACATATACACATGAAAATATATATTTTTAAAATTCCTTTAGAAACACTCAAAAATATAAAATAAAAAATTCAACAAAAGTTGAAAAGTTGTCTTTATTTTCATAGGCAGCGCGATCGCGCTGCCTAAGTAAAGAACGATGCTGGTAAACTATATTTTTTATTTTTCGTTCTTTTTTTCTATACCAGGGCACTTCGTATGACAGGAGTTGTCGTAAAACTTCGAAAAGGGCTTATTCGATTGGAAATTGGAATGGCTAGTGACCTTTTTAATAGTCGAAAGTGATTGGAAGGCAGCTAACACCCCTTCCAGGCCCACCATTTCCTCAAACACATCCAATCGAAATTTTGAGATAGCCATTTCGTTCAGCGTAGTTGATTTCAAGATAGAAATTATGTTTTTGAGGAGGACACTTCCCCACAATCCTCAGGGCAAGGGTTTTAAGTTATGCCCTGGGGGCATATAAGAACGATGTTGGCACAATGTAGTATTCATTTTTTTTTCTTTAGACCAGGGCACTTCGTATAAAAGAAGTTGTCGTAAAAACTTCTAAAAGGGCTAATTTGATTGGAAATTGAAATGGCTAGTACCCTTTTTAATAGTCTAAATTGGTTGAAAGGCAATTCACACCCCTTCCACGCCCACTATTTCCCCAAACACATCCAATCAAAATTTTGAGATAGCCATTTTGTTCAGCGTAGTTGATTTCCGGATAGAAACTATGTTTTGAGGAGGACACTCCGCCACAGCCCTCAGGGTAAGTGTTGTAAGTTATGCCCTAGGGGCATCCATTTTGTCCTACGTAGCTGGAAATTTTAGAAACTACGTCTATTAGGATGATAGCCCCCCAACAGACCTCAGGGCTAAGGTTGTAAGTTATGCCCTGGGGGCATATAAGGTTTTTATATAAAGCGTTGTCGTAAAAACTTCAAAAAAGGCTAATTCAATTGGAAATTAAAATGGCTAGTGCCCCTTTGAATAGTCGAAAGGGATTGGATGGCAAATAACACCCCTTCCACGCCCACAATTTCCCGAAACACATCCGATCATAATTTTGAGATAGCCATTTTGTTCAGCGTAGTTGATTTCCAGATAGAAATTATGTTTTAGAGGATGACACCCCCCCCCACAGCCCTAAGGGCAAGGGCTGTAAGTTATGCCCTGGGGACATATATGGCTTTTATAGAAAGCATTGTCATAGAAACTTCAAAAAGTGCTAATTCGATTGGAAATTGAAATGGCTATTGCCCTTTTTAAGAGTTGAAAGTGACTGGCAACTAACACCCCCTCCACGCCCACCATTTCTCCAAACACATCCAATCAGAATTTTTAGATAGCCATTTTGTTCAGCTTAGTTGATTTCCAGATAGAAAATATATTTTTAAAGAGGACACTCCCCCACAGCCCTCAGGGCAAGGGTTGTAAGTTATACCCTGGGGGCATCCATTTTGTTCAACGTAGTTGAAAGTTCTGGAAATTAGGTCTTTGAGGACGACAACCCCCCACAGCCCTCAGGGCAAGGGGTGTAAGTTACGCCTAGGGGGTATATAAGGTTTTTATAGAAAACGTTGCCGTAGAAACTTCAAAAAGGGCTCATTCGATTGGAAATTAAAATGGCTAGTGCCCTTTTTAATAGTCGAAAGTGATTGGAAGGCAACTAACACCCCTTCTAAGCCTACCAGTCCCCCAAACACATCAAATCAAAATTTTTAGGTAGCCATTTTGTTCCATGCAGTTGAAAGTTCTGGAAATTATACCTTTGGCAGGACACTCCCCCCACAGTCTTCAGGGAAAGGGTTATAAGTCATGCCCTAGGGGCATATAAGGTTTTTATTGAAATCTTTGTCGTAGAAACTTGAAAAAGGACTCATTCGATGGAAAATTCAAAGGCCTAATGCCCTTTTTAATAGTCAAAAGTGATTTGAGGGCAACTAAACCCCCTCTCACGCCCACCTTTTCCCCAAACACATCGAATCAAAATTTTTAGATAGCCATTTTATTCAACGTAGTTGAAAGTTTTGGAAATTAGGTCTTTAAGGATGAAAGGTTTTTATAGAAAGTGATGTTGTAGAAACTATAAAAAGGGCTCATTCGATTGAAAATAGAAAGGGCTGATGCACTTTTTAATAGTCAAAAATGATTGGAGGGCAAATAATCCCCCTCCCACGCCCACTCTCCCATTTGCCATTATGTTTAAGAACCAAATGTTGCCTTAAGATTAAATCAAAATGCACTGTGTTAATGCTAATTTCCAATCGGACATCTCAGCAGTATCCCAAGAACGACTGAGGGTATTATGTTCAAACTTTCAGGGCTACTTCTGCTTTTAAAATTCAACCAAATCAAAATAGCGTAAGTGTATCCAAGCTATCAAAGAAAGTAAAAAGATTTTTTTGCGAATGGTATAAAGTTTTCTTTTTCAGGTCAACTAGAGAAGGTATGAAACTAAATTAAACACTACTATTTGTGTCCAGATTTTTAAAAGGGCGTATGCTGTTAAAAATTGCTGAAAAGTTTTCTCCAGCATACACATAGCAGGCCAAACTATAAAGTCTTAAAAAAACGAAGAGATTTAAAGTATTATTTTCTTTTTCCCGAAAAAACTATGTCAATATAAAACGAACAGAAATTAATTAAAAAAAACTTTTTCCACAAAATAAGTTTTTCAAAGAAAAGTAAAGAACTAAATTAAACCAAAAATGAGCAAAAATAACAAATAATCTACCAAGCGTGAAACTACCACAAATCAGAATCGATAAATAAATGAAACCCAAAACGAGCAGAAATTACAATAAATAGCCGAGTCAAACTAAAACCGAGCAGAAATTAACATGAGTAGGGCTCAAAACCCCTATGCCTTCTCAAGGCCAGAACATAATTTGCACTTTACTGAAAAAATACAAAGAATGTGCATTGTCAGTTTAATATACACATACTGATATTTAGTAATCAAAATGTTAGCTTTATTAAAGTTATAAAAGTAAAAGCATTTATATTTTTTCAGTGCATAAAATTCTAATGCATATGAAACCCAGTTTTACACAGTGGAGTTCGGAGTTGAACCGGGCATGGGTTTAACCGGACACTCTCAGTTACTCAGACACCCTTTGGTGAAAAATTCTACAAAAATTAGTAAGAGTACCATCTAGCCTTCATGTCTCAAGGAAGAACTCTTAGTTTGGTTGATTGATCCTTTCAAAAGTTAAACTGCAATAACTGTTTTAGGTAGGTCAATTTTTTCTGGCACCTCGAACATTGGTGTTTGGAAACTTCATTTGCAAACAATTTCCGACATGCTACCTTACCTCGGAGAAGCTGGTCACAACACTTACACGAAGTCGGAGAGGCTGTATATACAGCAGATGAACAGACCTGAACACACAAGCCAAACACTTTTCCAGTCTTTCGAAAAAAATCAGACTTCGAAAAAAAGATTGCGAGAAAATCAGACAGATTTTGAGCCGGTTTATCTACAGGTTTGGTCATAGAACAAGAACAGATGAGAAGTCGGAAAACGGCAACCGGAATGACTAGAGGTGGAGGAGTGACAGAAGTACAGAGACTTCAGTGGGTAATGGGACATCCACCCTGTGCTCACGTTAATCTTCTGATGCAAGAACTTACGGATGTTTTGTATCACACAAGCGACTAACACAGAGAGTCTGGTATTTAAAGGCAGCAGAAGGACTGCAAAGTGACCCAAATAGTTATTGACTTGGTCGAGCAGTCGTCTCTTTTTGAGGGTTATCCGCTATCACTTCGAAGACTTGCTACTGGCATGACTGCTGCAGTAAACTTGAACGCCGACAAAGCAGAGGAAGTCGGGAAGGAGATTCTTGACGGAATGGTAGGGAAATCTCTGAAGGAGCATTCTTTCAGACAGAAGGATCAGGCAGTCGTTATGACGGTGAAGCAAAAATGGGGGAGAAATCCACCGCTTAGACCCTTCATTGCTATTTCAGGGTCTTCGAATTATATCCAAAAGACTGAATATGGGCGAAGAATCTTCATTTGAATATGAACTTTGCTCCTATCCTGCATCGCTTTTTTTATGATTCGAGCATGATCCGGAAGCCAAATAAACCACAGCTGGCAAAAGCTAGCGACTTTCAGAAATTGATAATATTGGGGATAAGCTTAGTCTGACTTGCACCTACGTCTTAGACGTGGGCGACTTTGCTTCACAGGATTCCCTGGGCGAAAAAATAAACATATTTGAATATCTTAGACTGATACTGGAACTTTGCTTCGGCCAAATATCCAGACGCCATTATTGTCTTTGATGGCTACGACATCGCTGCTTCGACAAAAGATATGACTCATCTTAAGCAAAACCGTGTCACTGGACGGGAAGTACTGTTTAGCTAAGAAATGAGACTAACCACCCAAAAGAGGAATTTCTTTCATGCAAAAAGAATAAAGCCCGTTTCGTCAATGTACTTTCTGATTATTTACGAGGCAATGGTGTGAGAACCATCCAAGCTAAAGCTGGTGCTGACTTGCTTATTGTGCTTACAAAGGTTGAGTGTTTAAAGACTTGGGACACTTTAGTTATCGGTGATGATACCGACTAGCTGATCTTGTTATTTTATCATTGTATTCCTGAGCACCACAAGATCTACTTGCACACTGAGCCTAAAGCAACCACTTCAGGTACAATTTAGGACATTGAAGCCATTGTTAAGAAGATTGGGACTAAAACGTGCAAACTGCTTCCTTTTCCTCAAGCAGTTCTTGGCTGCGAAAAGAATTGTCAGGAATGTGGTTAAATTAACATGGATGTGACTTCTTTTCTGCATTAGCAGTCCAATTTTTTCCTATATGAATTCAACTTCGCGTAATGTTGCTCTTAGACTTACGTCGACGCTTGATTTAGGGACGGGAGGGGGGGGGGGGCTGAGCTTGAGCGTTCAAAACAAAAAAGTGCATATTTGTGATCTATGTACAAGATTTACCTATTACTGACTTTCTACACGTGCAAATTAAGTTGTTTTTAAAAAAATCGCCATTTTAGAAGAAAAGACGAAAAACAGTGGATTTCACCTGGTCCAATTTTGGCCAATTTTTTATATTGTTGTAGAGAATTCTTTTCCGGTTCGAATGATACCAGAATCAAAGCTATTGCAATTTGTTTAAGGTTAAACCTTAGATTGACTGTACTACTAGGTACCCATTTGGAAAGCTATTTAAAATGAAAGCTATAACAGAATTAAAAATGAACGCTATAACAGAATGTCAATTTTCAGATCCCATCTCATTCTCAGAAAATCTAGTATTGTCTAGATTTTCTTCTAGCGTATTAACTCTCGGTTCCCAAGTTGAGGTTCCTGGAACCATTCAGACTTAACTAAAGTTTATCTGGATCCAAGCTAAATTTTGAGAAATTTCACCGACGAAATAACGCTACGAAGCAGGGAGAGGTGGAAAATACAGTAACGACCAAGCGATTTTCTTAAATATTCCAAGTTTTTCTGTTTTACTTTCAATCGGTTCGTGTTGGATTGATGAGGCTTACAGTAATAGTTATAGATTATAAAAGCTTTCGAACTGCAAGTCTCTCTAGAAAATTTTACGACGTATAGTGAGAAAAATGTCGAGAGTTGAAAATGATTTTTTACTCCTTAAAAAACTGAAGCATAAGAATTTGCGGAACTAACATTGTTCCCTTTGTCAAATTGACAAAGAAAAATCTACTTTCATCTATCAAGTATTATGTTTTTACTCAACCAACTCAAATAACTTGGTTTATTTTATTTTTATAATACCAAAAGAAAAACAACAAAGAGAGGTAAAACTCAATGAAATGACAACAATCGAGACTGCAGCCAGTAGAGAGACTGGCATCTACTGCCAGTACTGCCAGAGTTTTCTCTCTATACTGGCCGCAGTCTCGTTTGCTGTCTTTTCATTGAGTTTTACCTCTCTTTGTTGTTTTTTTGTCATGGCTGACTAGTTCGACTAAAGAACTTTTAAACCAAAAGAAAAACCAACAATTTCCTTATTTATTTAGAAAGTACCAGAGAAAATCCAGCCTAAAACCATTCAAAACTATCATTTGCGATTTCTCGACACAGGAAGAAACAGTGGCGTCGTTTGAGAAAGCAGTTGCAACCCCCCAATAATTTGGAGAAAAAATTATATGGCCCATGCCCCTTGGCTCTCCCGATGTGGACCCCTCTTGCCCCCCCCCCCCCACAATAAAAATGCTGGAGCTACGCCCCTGAAGAAAATAGTTGGATAAAAACACCAATGATTATCCTTAAATAAGTTACGTACACTTATGAGGATATCAACTGAAAGTGATATCAAAACAAATAAATACCTAAAATAAGATGGATAGATACAAAAAAAATAAATAAATAAATAAATACTAATGTAAAATAAAGGCCTAGCTCTGAAACGACTTGCGTATTTTAAAATTGCCCGCATTAAAAATCACAAGTACGCAAAACATAAATTTTCTTTTAGCCCTTCCGAGGTTCTGTTTTTGCACTTAAGCAAGTAAAAGCTTTCTGATCCTTCCTTTAAAATTCTTAATTTTCCTCCTGTACATTTTTCTGATCTATCTCTTCCTTTATCTATTGATTTTATTTTCAATGAGTGAAATTAAAAGCAGAGGGAGAAGTTAAGAAAAACAAACGGATTTTTGAAAATTGTCGATACTGTTGAATACGAGTAGAATGCTAATATTGAATTCTACGACCGCCATAGGACCGTGTTATTCTACGACCGCCATAGGACCATGCTATTCTACGTTCCATGGCTCCTTTCCAAGGCAGATTACCAGACTGGTTATTTGGCAGTGTATAATGTAGTCAAACATGTTTTGAGAGTATGGTCGTAATAATATAATTTAAACAAACAGTTTTTTTTTCTGTTTTTGATAACAATTGCACAATGAATGTACATCTACAGTTAACGTGCACATTTTTCTTAAAAAACTGGCAAATTTAAAAAGGGGTAATGAGATTTCCGGATTGGAGTGTAGAATTCACGAATTTGATCCTATTAAGGGGGAGTAAAAAAAAGAAAAGGGTTTAACATTTGCAAATAATTCAATTTGTTGTCCATTTAAAATAGTTTAGAAATAAAAAAACTTAACAAGAAATGGCTGAAAAGTGTTTTGGGGGAGATGGGTTGATTGTGTACTGTATAATACACATGTGATGTTTGGAGAGTGTTGCCAATTTAAAATAGTTTAACGTTCCCTCCTTCCCCCATTTCTGAGGGCAGGGGAGGGGGGTCAATTTTGGAGAGAAAACCAAAAATACTCAGAATCGAAAATAAACGGGATCTGCCTCAAGGGGAAGGCTCAGAGGCCCTTCGTTCCCCGATTTCTGAGGGCAGGGGCGGGGGGGTCAATTGTGGAGGGAAAACCAAAAATACTCAGAATAGAAAATAAATGTGATCTGCATCAAGGGGAAGGCTCAGAGGCCCTTCGTTCCCCCATTTCTGAGGGCAGGGGGGGGGTCAATTTTGGAGGGAAAACCACAAATACTCAGAATCGAAAATAAAAGGGATCGGCCTCAAGGGGAAGGCTCGGAGGCCCGTCGTTCCCCCATTTCTGAGGGCAGGGGAGGGGGTCAATTTTGGAGGGAAAACCAAAAATACTCAGAATCGAAAATAAATGGGATCTGCCTCAAGGGCAAGGCTCAGAGGCCCTTCGTTCCCCCATTTCTGAGGGCGGGGGTGGGGGGGTCAATATTGGAGGGAAAACCAAAAATACTCAGAATCGAAAATAAACGGGATCTGCCTCAAGGGGAAGGCTCAGAGGCATTTCGTTCCCCCATTTCTGAGAGTAGGGGAGGGGGGGTCAATTTTGGAGGGAAAACCAAAAATACTCAGAATCGAAAATAAATGGGATCTGCCTCAAGGGGAAGGCTCAGAGACCCTTAGTTCCCCCAATTCTGAGGAACGGAAAGGGCGGGGGGGTCAATTTTGGAGGGGAAACAAAAAATGCTCTGAATCGAAGATAATTTCCATTCGTCGTAGTTTTTTTTAACGATGCTCCTTATTTCTATTTGAAAATGCTTATTTTTTAATTTAATTGGGAATGAAAAGTCAAACTCTAACACAAAGAACAAGAGATTTTGGAGGGGGTAGCTAACTTCATATACGGGATAATTTCCATTCGTCTTAGTTTTTAACGATGCTCCTTATTTCTAGTTGAAAATGTTTATTTTAATATTTAATTGGGAATGAAAAGTCAAAGTCTAACATAAAGAACAAGGTATTTCGGAGGGGGTAGCTAACTTCATATACGGGATAATTTCCATTCGTCTTGGTTTCTAACGATGCTCCTTATTTCTAGTTGAAAATACTTATTTTTTAATTTAATTGGGGCTGAAAAGTCAAAGTCTAACATAAAGAACAAGGTATTTCGGAGGGGGTACCTAACTTCATATACGGGATAATTTCCATTCGTCTTAGTTTTTAACGATGCTCCTTATTTCTAGTTGAAAATGCTTATTTTTTTAATTTAATTGGGAATGAAAAGACAAAGTCTAACATAAAGAACAAGGTATTTCGGAGGGGGGTAGCTCACTTCATATACGGGATAATTTCCATTCGTCTTAGTTTTTACCGATGCTCCTTATTTCTAGTTGAAAATGCTTATTTTTTTAATTTAATTGGGAATGAAAAGTCAAAGTCTAACATAAAGAACAAGGTATTTCGGAGGGGGTAGCTAACTTCATATACGGGATAATTTCCATTCGTCTTAGTTTTTAACGATGCTCTTTATTTCTAGTTGAAAATGCTTATTTTTTAATTTAATTGGGAATGAAAAGTCAAAGTGCCAGAATGGTTGAAATCCACTAGCTCAGAAGTGGGGTCTCAGTCCACCAGCCAGAATGATTGAAATCCACTGGCTCAGAAGTCGGGTCTGAGTCCACCAGCCTGAATGGTGGAAATCCACTAGCTCAGAAGGGGGGTCTAAGTCCACCAGCCTGAATGGTGGATATTCACTAGCTCAGAATTGGGGTCTTAGTCCACCAGCCTGAATGGTTGAAATCTACTAGCTCAGAATTGGGGTGTTAGTCCACCAGACTGAATATTGGAAATCCACTAGCTCAGAATGGGGGTCCCAGTCCACCAACCTGAACGGTGGAAATTCACTAGCTCAGAATTGGGGTCCTAGTCCACCAGGCTAAATGGTTGAAATTCATTAGCTCAGAATTCGGGTCTTAGTCCACCAGCCTGAATAGTTGAAATTCACTAGCTCAGAATTGAGGTCTTAGTCAGTGTTCAGATTGGAGCGTTGGGGTCCGACTATCTGGGCTTTATTTGTCAAGGCCTGAATGCTAAGCGATGGACATGAGCTCGATTGGGACCCCATTGTGAAAATGGAAAACAAAAAACAAAAATATATTGTTGGTATGTGTGTAGAGCATGGCATTGTTACCGCTAGGGCAACAGTCTAACCGTTGATGGTTTTAGGTGTCCGTGAATAAGTTCTAAGGCTGGAGTGGAAGTTGGGAAAAATTTTTGGAGGTGCCCAACTCACCTGCTCAGAGTCTCTGGCACGTGACCCTAAATTTGAAAAAGTTTAAATTGGCTCAGATTTTCTATACTGAGCTGAGACAATGAATGGATACAATTGGGAAAGTGATTGGAGACGCTGGGCATCCGTGAACAAGTGCTAAATTGAGAGAGGAATTTGGGACAATATTTGGGGGCGCCCACCCGCCCAGAGTCTCCGGCAGGTGACCCAAAAATTTAAAAAACACACAGAGACGACATACATAAAGAGACGAATCACACACAGAGAGGACAAACACACAGAAAAGACACATAGAGACGACACATGCACAGAGACGATACACACACACAGTCAACACACACAGAGAGACGAGACACACACACAGAAATGACAAACACACATAGAGACGACACACACAAAGAGACGTCACACACACAAAGATACGAAACAGACATAGAGACGACACACACACACAGAGACGACACACTCAAAGTGACGACTTACACATAGAGACGACAAACACACAGAGACGATACATACATACAGAGACGACAAACTCAAAGTGACGAATTACACAGAGAGACGACACACACACATAGAGACTAAACAAACAGAGAGACGACACACATAGAGAGACTAGAAGCACACAGAGACAACACACACAAAGATACAACACACACACGGATACGAAACGCACAAAGAGACTACACACGCACAGAGAGTACAAACACACAGAAACGACACATACACACAGAGACGACACACACATAGAGACAACACAGACATAGAGATGACAGACACACAGATACGAAACACCCACAGAGACGACACATGCACAGAGACGACACACACACACAGAGTCCACTCACACACAGAGAGGACAAAAACACAGAGACGACAGACACAAAGAGACGAATCACACACAGAGAGGACAAACACAGAGAAACGACACATAGAGACGACACATGCACAGAGCCGACACACACACACAGAGTCAACACACACAGAGAGACGAGACATGGCGTATCTGATGAAATAATTTAGGTCGTATGATCAATTTAATTTATTTTTTTTAATACAGTAGTTTTTTTAGTAAGGACACTCAAGACAACACGCACACAGAGAGAACACACACACACAGATACGAAACACACATAGAGACAACACATGCATAGAGACAACACACACACAGAGACGACACCCATACAGAGACGACACACACACAGAGACTACACACACACAGAGACGACATACACAAAGTGACGACTTACACAAACACACACAGAGACGACAAACACACAGAGACGAGACACATAGAGCGACGACACACACACACAGAGACTACAAACACACAGAGACAACATACACACACACAGACGACACACACACACACACACACAGATACGAAACACACAAAGAGACGACACACGCACAGAGACGACACACATACAGAGCCAACTCACGCACAGAGAGGACAAACACACAGAGACGACAGACACAAAGAGACGACTCACACACAGAGAGGACAAACATACAGAGAAGACAAAAACACAGAGACGACACACTCACATAGAGACGATAAAGACACACACAAAGACAACAAACACAGAGACAACACACGCACAGTTACGACAT
>NC_142804.1:58795019-58847008 GCF_049724085.1 Artemia sp. Qi Xiang Cuo | reverse complement strand
CAGTTAATTCGTATGTAAAATCCTCTAAAAGCTGCAGTGTATTTGGGCTCAAGTCTCCCTGCTCAACTGCGCTAGCATCTACATTAAAAAGAAAATCATTTAAAAACTCATCAAGAGGCTCAGGTACATCAATGAGATTGGTCCAGTAAGTGCCTTGAATCTCCACGGGTGGTGTTAAAATTTGTTCTTCCCCTACTTCACTCGATGGTGAGTAGGGGATCAATGCTCGTCCGACATATAAATGAAAAATAGCTTATTTTCAAAGTGTTCAAATCACCCCTACTGTTAAAATTTTGATTATTGCATGATAGCATTTGGTTAATTCAACTTAAAGTAAAATCCAACTTAAGATAAGATAAATACAATCTAAAACGCTTTACATGGAAGGCGCAATTTGATTTTGTTCAAAAAAATAGCTTATTTCAATGTTCAAATCATCACTAATGTTTTTTTTTCGGTGCTTTTCGGGCCACAGCGCATCCCTACGGCACTTCTCTGGCCCGTAGCGCACCCGTGGCGCTTCCCTGACCCGTGGCGCATCCTTGCGGCGCATCTCGGGCCCGCGGCGCTTCCCCCGGCGCTTCCCTAACCTTGCCCCACAGCGCTTCCCGGACCCATCGGCGCATTCCGGGCTCCGCGGCTCCCGGCCATTTACATAATGTCCCAAAAAACCGTATTGTTAGGTAGCATAAGTCGTTTCGTCTACTTCCTGTACTGGTTGTCTAGGACTCCAAATGAGCCTAGATTATTTTTAATCTCGTATCTGTTCTGTTTCCAAGCGTATTCTCTGGGAAACAGTACAATTAAATTCGAGATCCGTTAATTCTTATTCAGGAATGTCTCTCCATGCAAAATCTTGGCAAGTTGATCTAGACAATCGTGATGCAAATTAGAATTACGCCTATGTGTAAGAGATTGCAATGCTATAATCTCTGTCCAACACAAATTGAGTGGGGGAAAAACATCTTTTAAAATCTATGAAATTTAATTTTACAGTGTTGAAAAAAAGCGAAAAGCGAAAAGATGGAAGAAATGGGTATAAACTAATAAGCTTTTGAAAAAACCGTGGTCTTTACTTTATAGCCTCATCATGGAAAATTGTGTTTAAATAAAACGGCAGTTTATAACGCAAAGGCAGTTTTCTATGAGGAAATTATGTCCGGGATATAGTATCCCTTTTCGACTTCACTACGAGCCGATTCAGCAGACTGCTGAATGTATGCGATAACAGTGACCTGATTTAAAAGGGTGAACAATGTCCTTTAATATCTCTGACATAATTTTACTGTGATGAAATAAAAGGTTTACTTCTAGGCCACTTAAAACTATAATATTCTAGCAAAAATAGCATTTTTTGATAAAAAGGTTCTCTAACAGTAAACTAGAAAATTAGCTAAAAATATTATTATGAGAAAGCGAAGATGTCTACAATGGAAAATAGCAAAAATTAGAAAAAGAGCGGTTTCTTTGACATTCAAAAAATTACATTATATTTAGATATCTCAGGGGGAGGGGGGAGCAGAGAAATTTAAAACAATGGGTCGATTATTATATAGAAAATAACATTTTTTTAATATCTCTGACCCAAACTTTTACAGTGTTGAAAAAATAGTGAAAAAGAAAAGACTAAAAAAAACGATGGAAGAAATAGATATTTATTTCTATAGCTAGAAGTAAAAATGTATACATTTTTATATCTCGGCTCCACTTGGGTACCAAATGGCCCGGGTCGCACGTGTTGGAGGGCAACCTCATGATCTTGAATAGACGGGGCAGCTCCTAAAACCCTCGACAATGTATGATAAGGGGTGACGGGCCATCTATTTCACGATCTTGCGTAGCTTTGGCATTTTAGTTATCCGCCCACTCTCTCTTAAGTTTTCTGCCAGGCTGCATTGGGGCTGCCTCACCCTCTCTAGCTCTCTTACTGGGTGGCGGCGACAGACATTCTTCACAATTGGCCTTAAAAGAAGAGAAAAAAATTAGTATCAAAACAACTTCCCCCTTTTTCACAGAAGGAAAATTAGTACTCATAACCTAGTCGCACCTAGTCGCATCATAAACTAGTCGCATCCTTTTGAATCTGAGAAAGAAGAATTACGACTCACTGAGCCGTTCAAAATTCAGTCTATATAAGTCAGCCTAATTTCTTATTTTTAGGCGTTTCTGTTCTTTTCTGGTTTTAATCTGCATTTAGCATGCCTTGTTTGATGCATTTAAAGTATTAACGGTATTTTTTTTATCTTTCCATATCCTTTTTCGGTAGCTGGTATTTACCCCACCCCCAGAAAAAACAGCCCGAGAAAAATAATCCCCACGGAAAATATTCCTGAGAAAAGACATGGAAAAATATCCCCCCCCCCACCGAAAGATATCACATCCTTTTGAATCTGAGAATTACGGCTCACTGAGCCGTTCAAAAGTCGGCCTAGTTTGTTCGAAGAAAGTACCCCCGAATTCTAAAAGTTGAAAATGTGAATATTTAGTCAAACATCGAAGCATTGATCCAAGCTATGGTTCTTTTCAGTTATCCAATAAATAAAAACATGTTTTTAGTCGCATCCTTTTGAATCTGTGAAATCTTTGGAAACTAAGCTGCTAAGGAGCAGGAAATGCTTTAAAAAGGGTCAGAGCTAATTTTATGCCTCGCGCGGAGAGCTTTATGTCAAAACATAGCGGGCTAATAACAACAGAGCGATGGATGTCTCAGTTAGAGAAAAGATTACTATGGATAAAATAAAAACTTTAACGAAAGTATAATTTTTTATTTTTGCGATAATATGGGATTTTAAAACTTGGTGGGAGGGGGTTATTGAAAAAATAATATAGAAAATTAGTTTCAGGTATTATATGTTTTTTGGTATGGTTTGGGGGGGGGGAGGGGTTTGGGGTCATGTAATATATTTAAGTTTTAGCTTAATATAATGGAGGACTTCCAAGGAAAATTCGTTTGAAAATAGAAATTCACTTACATTGATAATTGAGGCAGCCAAGGCCTCAAGCTCATCAATTATGTTAATTGTTCTATCCATTCTAGTTGTTTGCACTGTGTCAAAATACTTTCTGATAATTTAATCACATTGCATGTCCGTTATATACAAAATTTTAAGGGCGAATTGTTATGTAACGGGGAAAACCATATGTAACAAGCCCTCTGATTGGTTGAGAAGGGGGATGTAACCGACTCGCTGATTGGCTGAGAAGGAAACACGTGATCTAACTGTTTCCGGGAAACTCATAACATTTGGCTCGAGCAACAACATCAAATACTGTTTCCTATTTCTGGACACCTTGACATTCATGATCGATTACGCAATCAAGTTCTCGGAAATTCACTTCCCCCTCGAGTCCTAGATCAATAACATTGTTCCCGTTAGAATTCAATGCGCATGTGCAACCTTCGTTCCGGAGTTATTACACCTAGAAACAACAAACAAATCGACCTTGGAAAAAAGAGGTCATTGACACACTTTGATTGCGCAATCATTCTCCCTGGGGATTCCATGCCCATATTAGGAGCCCCGTCAGCATTAAAAATGCTGACATGACCACGTGGTCATGTCACGAGTAACACCCCCTATTCTACTCCTGTTTTGAAATTTCTACGCCAACGCCTTCTATAAAAACCTTATATGCCCCCAGGGCATAACTTAAAACCCTTCCCCTGATAGTTTTGGGGGACTGTCCTCTTCAAAAACAAATTTTCTATGTGGAAATCAACTACGCTGAACAAAATGGCTATCTCAAAATTTAGATTGGATGTGTTTGAGGGAATGATGGGCGTGGGGGGGCTAGTTGCCCTCCAATCACTTTAGACTATCAAAAAGGGCAGTAGCCGTTTGAATTTCCAATCGAATGAGCCCTTTTTGAAGTTTCTATGACAACGCCTTCTATAAAAACCTTATATGCCCTCAGGGCATAACTTAAAATCCTTGCCCCGTGGGCTCTGGGGGAGTGTCCTCCTCAAAAAGATATTTTCTATCTGGAAATCATCTACGCTGAGTAAAATACCTATCTCAAAATTTTTATTTGACGAATTTGGGGGAATGATAGCCGTGGGGGGGGGGGGTTCGATTATTAAAAAGGGTACTATCCACTCCAATTTCCAATCGAATGATTCCCTTTCGAAGTTTCTGAGACGACTCCTTCGATAAAAGGTGCCCGGATGTGGAGAAAAAACAAAAAAAAACACATTGTGCCCACATCGTTCTTTACTTAGGCAGCGCTGGCGCGCTGTCTATGATACCAAGATAAGTTTTCTCCTACTGATCACATTTGTCATAGTGACAATTGGAGCATAGTTGCCCTCTAGGGCGAGAGTCACAAATATCTTCAAGACATGAATTACAGCCTTTAATTTGTACTGCATATCCTCTATGTAATTTACACGGGTTGTATAATTTACACTTTTCATTATACTCATCAATATTTGTGTAATTCTCACATGATGACCAACTGCCAAGAGTATACATACATAGTGGGCATGTATAAAACGTTATTTGGTATCCGTTGTCAACTCTCTCACAGCTAAAAAGTAACTGATCTAGGTTCGATAAATTCCGAGGGGGATAGGTGAGAGGGGAGTAACTCTGTGACGTTAAATAACTTGTTTTGAAGAGACAGTCATCTATATAGAATCTGAGGCAATGCATTAAAAAGTATATCCACGATATTATTCTGATTTGTTTCAATTAATATGTCAATAAATTGAGTAAAAGCATTTAAGTCACGTCGTAAAAGTTTCATACAAAAGTCCAACGGTGGAGAATCATTCTCCATTATATTGTCAAGTGTTTTTTTTAGAAAATATCTTTCGTTGGAGAGATAACTCGAGGAAATCATCATCTAGAACAAACGTTTTTCAATAATCACAAGATCCGACTTAATTGTCTCTTTCTCAAATTCATTCATTTTTCAATCCTAACACCCTCACTGCTGACTCTAGACTAACCACAATTCGTTATTTTTCAAGAATATTCGATAACCTACTTAAAAAAAATCTAACAAAAAGAAAGATGACATTTTCAATTTTCGATGACATTTTCGATTTATTGTGTGGGTGAGCATAATTAGAACAATAATATATTACACACATACAATTACCGATATAACTTATTGTCCTCAATATACTTCAATATTGCATTTAAATCACTGTGAAGTCTATGTATATGTATTATTTCGACTTTTGCAGTGAAGCATAATTGGTTCATCAATCTGAATTCGCTCAAGGATAACATATATGCCCCACTTACTTCTTCCTACTCGAGACAAGGTCGAGATCCTCTTGTGATTTCTACCGCATGGTTTGGTGCTCATGTATTATTACTGCTGTTGCCAACTCCATTATCGACTTCTAATAGTGTAAACTAGAGGGAGAGGGAGTTTTCGTCCTCAAAGATATAATTTCTGGACCTTTCACTTACGTTGAACAAAAAAAGTATCTCAAAATTTTCATTGAATGTATTTGGGAAAATGGTGGGCGTGGGAGGGGGTTAGTTGCCCACCAATCACTTTCGACTATTAAAAAAGCACTAGCCCTTTCCATTTCCAATCAGATGAGCCTTTTTCGAAGTTTCTACCACAAAAAATTGTCATCTCAAAATTTTTATCAGATGCATTTCGGGAAAATGCAAGGTTTGTAAGGGGGGGGGGTGTTCACCCTATGATCACTATGAATCTTAAAAAGGGCACTTGAATTTTATATTACCAGTTCACTAAGCACCCCTCTGAAGTTTATACGATCACCCTTTCTATATCCACCTTTTATGCCCCCAGGGCATAACTTATACCCCTTGATCGGAGAGCTGGGGGGGGAGGGGGTGCCATCTTTAAAGTCATAATTTCTGGACCTTTCGATTACGTGGAACAAAACGGCTATCTTAAAATTTTGATTGAACTTGTTTGGAGAAACGGTGGGCGTGGGAGGAGGGGTTAGTTGCCCTCCAATCACGTCTGATTATTAAAAACGACAATGACCCTTTCAATTTACGATCGAATGAACTATTTTCAATGTTTCTATGACAACAAATGGCCATCTCAAAATTCCTATCAGATACATTTCGGGAAAATACGAGGCATGGTGGGGGCGTATCAACCCAACGATTACTGTGAATCTTAATAAGAGCACTAGAACTTCTGATTAGCACTCCAATAAGCCTCCTGCGATGTTTATACGATACCCCTTTCTGTATAAGCCTTGTTTGCCCCCAATGCATGGCTTACAACTTCCGCCCTAAGGGTTATAGGGGGGGGGGATGTCATCCTCAAATACATAATTTCCAGACCTTTTAACTAAGTTGAACAAAATGGATATCTCAAAATTTTGATCAGATGTGTTTGGGGAAATGGTGGGCGTAAGAGGGCGGTTAGTTTCCCCCCAATCACTTTCGACTTTTAAAAAGTGCACCATCCCTTTTAATCTCTAATCGAATGAGCCCTTTTTGAAGTTTCTACGACAACTCCTTCCATACAAAGTGCCCTGGCCTAAAAGAAATAATTAAGTGTTATTGCGCTGGCTATGAAAGTATTGAAGGGGCCACAACAGTTTTATCTTGTTTCAGATTTTGCATGCTAAGAACTTGCAGAAAATAGCTTCAATCGTAGATTTTTGAAAAAAAATTTTCAACGCAGATGAAAACTTTACCTCAGATAACCGATTCTAATTTAAGAATATTTGTGTGAAGCTGAGAGTTGAGAGTATATTCTGGAACTTTTGGACGCAAAGCCATATTTTGCTTATTTAATTTTATGGCTCAATGTTCAACCTTGGTCAACCAAGATAAAAAAAATATACTATGTCAAACCAACGCAAAAGCAGTAAATTGGGTAAGCGTATAATTTATTAAAGGTCGGAAGCAGAGTTTACTTTCTAATTTTAAATTGGGCTGATTTGACGAAACTATTAAAATTCAAAGTTAATAAATTTCACATTTTACCATATCCGTTCCAGAAAAATCACTTGGATTTCGGGAAGAAGAAAGGTATAAGATTAAAATTTCGTGTTTGAAACTCGATTTTAGATTTTGGTTCGGCTTTAACTTGGCTTGATAACTAGCCATATAACTATGAGACTTCCTTCGCAGAATTTGTGAATTTTACTACCGAATTTTGGACCTTCACTACTGGATCTTGGATTTGGTATCAGATAAAAATTTCGAACTCTCTGAGATCCAACGGACGTTTTTCATTTTTTTCTTGGTTTTATTGTAATTTTTTTAGGGTTGCACACCCCCCACCCCGCTGTGACGTACCTGTCCATTACAATGAATATAGAAAGCAGATTTAACTTGCATTTACATGCATTGCGGCTTCCATTGAAAAATCTTATAATAGTTAAGGCCTCCAAACTGAGTCTAATTTCAATGGTTTTCTTCTCTTTCTCTTCTACCAAACGAACTGAATCCCAGCTTCTTCTGTGTTCTGCTTCACAAGAAAAACAAAAGCTGCTTGATTATTGTGACGTAAACTGAATTGAAAAGTGTAACACCGTAATTACCGGGTGTTATTGATTACAGTTACATGTACCACGAAAGCACACACACGGAGGTAAGCGAACTCTACTGTTTATTGATAATCAAGAGACTAAAAACTCAAACAGTTCGTGGTAACGAACTGTAAGTTTGGAGCGACCCGGCTCAGTAGTAACCGAAACTCTACAAAACGGAATTTTGATACCAATATATACTTCAAAATAGTAAAATTTAAATGATGATTTCAAATATATAAGTTTCATCAAGTTTAGTCTTACCCATCATAAGTCAAGCGCCTGAGAAAATTTGCCTTATTTTCGAAAAAAGGCAGAAACACCCCCTAAAAGTCATAGAACCTTAATGAAAATCACACCATCAGATCAGCGTATCAGAGAGCCCCACTTTAGAGGTTTCAAGCTCCTACCTGCAAAAATTTGGAATTTTGTATTTTTTGCCAGAAGAAAGATCACGGATGCGTGTCCATTTGTTTTTGTTTTTTTTTCCCAGGGGTGATCGTACTGACCCATTCGTCCTAGAATCTTATGGGAAGGCTTATTTGAACGGAAATTAAAAGTTCTAGTGCCCTTTTTAAGTGACCAAAAAAAATGGAGGGCAACTAGGCCCCCTCCCACGCTCATTTTTTCCCAAAGTCACCTGATCAAAATTTTGAGATAGCCATTTTGTTCTGCATGGTCGAGAATATAATAAATATGTCTATTAGGATGAATTAATCCCCTAAAGTCCACGGGGGGAGAGCTAAAAGTTATGACCTTTACACAATGTTTACACACAGTATTGGTTATTGGGAAGCATACAGACATTTTCAGGGGGATTTTCTCTGGTAGAGGGGGGGTCGGGGGTTATGTAGGAATATCTTTCCATGGAGGAAGTTTTCATGGGGGAAGGGACATTGCTATGAAGGGGGCGCCGGATTCCCCAGCATGATTAAAAAAAAAACAATCAGAAATTAAATAAAAAAAACAAGTTTTTCAACTGAAAGTAATGATCAATATCAAAAACTTAAAACGAAAAGAAATTATTATTGTATATAATTGGGTTCGCCAACTAGTCAATACTTCTTTCTTTAAACCAATGATTTTTTAGTACTTTCATAAGAGCTATTTATTCCAACTAATGACCTTTGTGATGAAGAGGTCATTTTTAAAGAATGGGAACAAAATTTGAACTTTAGCGTAAAGAGCAAGGCATTGACTAGGGGGTGAACCCCCTAATATACGTATTAAAAATATATGAATATAGAAGTTCGTTACGTAAGTTAATTCGTAAGTTACAAATATTTATTACTAATAAAAACATTCGTAAATAAAATTAAACAACTTTTGAGAAAGCCATTTAACCAAATAAAAGTAATATTGGTATGCAAATTTTGTTTTAATTATTCATATACGGTGGGCCAAAATCAAAACCTACATTGATTCAAAAACATTAAAAATTAAATAAAAAAACAGGTTTTTAACTGAAAGTAAAGAGCAACATTGAAACTTAAAACAAACAGAAGTTATTCCGTATCTGAAAGGGGCTGTCCCCTCCTCAACGCCTTGCTCTACGCTAAGGTTTGACTCTTTCTCGCAATTCTTTTTTTTTAATAAAAAAAATTAGCGTAAAAAGCATGGCACTGAGGAGGGGACAAGCTCTTTCATATACCGAATAATTTCTGTTCGTTTTAAATTTTAATGTTGATCCTTACTTTCAGTTAATTTTGTTTATTTAATCTTAAAAAAGACGCTAGTGGCACGCTTTCCTCACATTTACGTGTGATTATGATGTACGTGCATTCGGGGCCCAAAAAGACTATAGCAGAGTTGTCTGTTTATTCGGATTTAAACGATATTTCCCTTGGGGTGTTTTCAACATATTTGAAATTTCTCCCAAAAGGGCTGGAAACATGTAGCCTTTTTTGGGCACTGATTTCAGTAGCTCAGTGGGCAAACGATAGCAGTACAAAAACAATGGCATTGGCGCGAGATTTTTTAGACTAAACATCATGGACACCATTAGTCAACTGTAAAATGTCAATAGTTGTGTGATCGATCTCAATTTATTATTTAGTTTTCTATCATTAAAATTTTAATATTTGAAATTTCATTTCGTTTAAAATTAAATTTAAATTTTTCTTTATTAAATTATAAAGTCTCTTTATTGTTTCGTATTTAATTATTAGTATTATTATTTAGTTCTTTTAGTTTTCGAGCTGGAAGAAGCAAACGATTGAGGATTTTTTTTTATGATCAGGATGAAATTCAGCGCCGTTTTCGTAAATCGGCACCGAACATTAGAAAATTTTTCGATCTCAAATCAGCGCCGAAAAATGTTATGTGTGTCCGGCACTCAATAGAAAAATCGCCGTCAGCCGCTGTTTCCCCTAAAAAGGCTATTCGCCGCTGAAAAGAATACCAGCACAGCGTCGGGGTCTAGGAACATGGAAGCAAAAATACACTATTGTTGAACAAATCCACCAGAAACAAAAGTTCACAATCGAAATGGGTGACTTTCATTCAGCTTACCATCCTTTTGAAAATGGGCCTAAAACTTCGTTGAACGTCAAGTCGATAGTTGAAGCAAAATATTTAAAATAGCGGCATATGAGATCATGGCAGCTAGAAAAGGAGCAACAAAATTGCTGCAAACCATGTGGAAACTGATTATTGAAGACTATAAGGGCTTTGATCGCTGTATGAAAGAGGTACTTATTGTTTTGGTAAAACCATTTGGGGATTCTTGCAGTATTGGAAAGTTAATTCAATTAAACCTAGGCTAACAGAAAGAAACTTTCAAAAATGAAGAAAAGCTAATCTCCAAATAAGAGTGCAGGCATCCGCCTTTAAGGCTCTAAACACCCTTTTCCAGTTATCTATTTGTTTTATTGACTGGAAGGAAGTAAATTTTTTGCAGTTTGTATTATTAACTTACAAATAAAGTGAACACACCACTTGATCCCTTTTTGTGTTCTTTAAAAATAAAATAATTGCTTCTAGGCTATCAGAAATTAAAATTTTCCCACCCCTAACCCCCCTAATGTGCAAATATAGCCTATACCATGAATTTTAATTGGTAAAGTTTTAAATTACAAAATTCAGCACTATTTTTGGTAAATATGTACCAAATCATATTATTGAGTTAGGAATAAAGTGAATACACCAATTGATGCCTTTTTTACGCTTATTATGAATATAATAATCATTTCTATTGGAAATGATCTTCAGCCCCCCTAGCCTAACCCCACCCCCAAATGTGCAAATATGTATCCTGAATTGACATATATAGAGGGGTGGCAAAAATAATTTCCAATTGAAATGGTTTTATATTTGTAATCAGCATTGAAAAAAGGCATTGAATGGTATGTTCACTTTATTAGAAGCTCAATAATATGATTTTGTATATATTTACCCTATTTTTGTTGATGGCATTCAAAAAACTTGAAATGGTAGGAAAACATTTTATATTTGAGTTGCCTAATAAATGAGGTTTGAATTGTTATAAATAAGTATTTTTGAAATGTGCTACTCTTGGACAACTTGTTTATAAACTAGTTATGTGTTTTTAACCATTTTTCAATAATTTAACTAGCCTAGTTTTGATAACTTCTTTGTGTGATTACAATTCAGGGTATATATTTGCACATTAGGGAGGTGAGGGTGGGTAAATTTGAATTTCCAATAGAAGCAATTATTATATTCATGAAGAGCATTAAAAGAGGCATCAAGTGGTCTTTTACTTTATTCATAATTCAATAATATGAACTGTTAAAAATTTACTGGGAAGAGTTTTGTAGGCTGTTTTTAGGAATGATATAAATAAGCAGCCTATTTTAGAACATTTAAAATTTGTTTTCAGAATTTTATAGCGTCTCCTTCTGGAGAATAGGAATCCTACTAAACTGAAATTTTTGTGTTAATTTTTCATCATTAGTTGTATCATAATGCCAAAAAAGCCAAAATAAACAGAAAAAATTTATTTATTTATTAATACCAAATATGGTAAGCTTAACAGGCTTGTCACACTAAACAATTATAAAAAAGTCTATAACAATGTAAATAGGTTCTTTTATGTTATTTCGGGTGAAAATATTGATTGAGTCCTTCAAGATTAAACTGTTGTAAATTGGGCTTAATGAAATATCTCCAGTATCTCTCTTTATTGCTAAATTTTGGTTTATATATTTTTTTATCTCAATTACCTCTTTAAAAGTTTGTGGTACGCCATTCACAGTTGATATCAAGGTTGCCTTGTCAAACAGAACTAGATGGGTTGGATTTACAAAAATATGCAAAGCCAATGCTGAATCAGAGTTGTCATTGCTATTCTTTAATCTCAGGGACATATCTATTGAAATTTTGTGCTCATGCACAAAATTTCAAGACTAGAGAATAGAGAATTCAAGACTAGGATTAGTTTTTATAATCAAAATATCCAAGAAAGGCAGCTTACCTGAATCTTTGAGTTCCATTGTGAACTGGAGATTCAAATCAAAAGAGTTCAAATGTGCCAAAAAATCTCTTAGAGTCTTGTCCATGTTCCCAAACAGAAAAGATATCATCAACAAAACGAAACCAGATAGAGTGTTTTAAGTGGAAACTATTCAAAGCATACTGTTCTATGAAATCCATGTAAAAATTTACCAAATAAGGAGACAAGACAGTGCCCATGGATAAGCCCATCATTTGAAGAAAAAATTTGTTTTGGAATTTAAAATACAAGGAGAACTTGTTGCAAAGACAGACAAGGGTCATTATTGTATCAATTTCCAAAGTTTTGTAATCCGACCAAGCTGAATTTTCCTCTAATTTTCTTTGTAAAGCCTGCTCACATTTATGGACATTGCATGAAGTGTACATAGAAACTGCATCAAAAATAGATAAGACGGTATTTTCTGTTGTACTTTGATTTTTTTACTTCTTAACAAGATCTATGGAGTTTTTTATATAAGATTTCTGTGTGCTTAAAAGAGGCTTAAAAATGGTGGCTAAAAAGCTTCCTATACCCGTAGCTGGAAAACTATACCATGTTACAATTGGACGTAACGGAATATCTTTCTTATGGATTTTAGGCAGACCATAAAATTTTGTGGCTGAACAACCTTTGGGATAAAATTTTCTGTACATTTGAGGGGTAATTAGTCTAGTGTCTTTTAAAATTCCTAGTTCATTTCTTAACTTCTGTGTGGGAACATGGACAAGACTCTCTAAGAGATTTTTTGGCACATTTGAACTCTTTTGATTCAAATCTCCAGTTCACAATGGAACTCAAAGTTTCAGGTAAGCTGCCTTTCTTGGATGTTTTGATTATAAAAACTAATCCTAGTCTTGAATTCTCTATATATAGAAAGCCGACTCATAATGATCAATATCTACATTTTTCTTCCCATCACCCTCCTTCTGTGAAAAGAGGGGTAATAATCTCTTTAGTCAACAGAGTTTTAAGAATTTGTTCCCATAATCATATAAATTCTGAATTAAATTATGTCAAGGATATTCTTTTCTGCATTGGTTACCCAATCAAACTCATTGAAAATATAATAGTTAGACAATTAAAAAAGATAAAAGAACAAAATAGGGAGCTTGTCCCCCTTGATTCAGTTACACAGGCAATTGAGAAAAAAACTTTCATC
Organism: Artemia sp. Qi Xiang Cuo; assembly: GCF_049724085.1. Classification (NCBI taxonomy): domain Eukaryota; kingdom Metazoa; phylum Arthropoda; class Branchiopoda; order Anostraca; family Artemiidae; genus Artemia; species Artemia sp. Qi Xiang Cuo. The sequence goes on along the minus strand of NC_142804.1, from coordinate 58,833,910 downwards.
ATTTTACCATACATCCCGAAACTTGGCGATAAACTTGGAAAAATTTAAAAAAAAAACATAATCTTTCTGTTTCTTTCAAAACTGAACAAAAAGTTGAAAACTTTTTCAACTCAGGAAAGGATAAAACTGACCCTGTACTAGGTAATGGTGTCTACTGAATCCCGTGTTCTTGTGGAAAATTTTACATTGGTAGGACCCATCAACAACTGGGTGAACGTTTGCATGAGCATAAAATTTCAATAGATAAGTCCCTGAGATTAAAGAATAGCAATGACAACTTTGATTCGGCATTGGCTTCGCATATTTTCGTAAATCCAACCCATCTAGTTCTGTTTGACGAGGCAACCTTGATATCATCTGTGAATGGCGTACCACAAACTTTTAAAGAGGTAATTGAGATAAAAAAATATATAAACAAAAATTTAGCAATAAATAGAGATACTGGAGATATTTCATTAAGCCCAATTTACAACAGTTTAATCTTGAAGGACTCAATCAATATTTTCACCCGAAATAACGTAAAAGAACCTATTTGCATATCTAATGAAAACCGAAATTGTAGACCAGCTAAAACTATTGCAAGGCGAAAGATCCTTGCCCAATCATCTTGGTAAATTCATTTTCATTGATTCCTGCCTGGTTTTTATTCAGTGTCTGTTCTGTCTTTGTAGGGTAAACTTTGAAAGGTTAGATTTTCGTGTTTTTTTTTTGTTCTTTTTTGTTTAGCACTGAGGACGACTTGGCAGAGGTCCTTGTCGAAATATTTGCTTATATTTTGTCATTTTCATGATTCGCCACTGACTGACAAAATACTCGTTTTTTCACCCTTTTTGATTTTATTTTTCATTTTGTTACTTTCTCTCCTCTCTGAGTTTCATCTGTCATGTATAGCCAGTGTGGTCTAAGAATGTTTTTGCAAAAACATACAGTAACTGAAAACATTGAAAACATAATAACTGAAACATACAGTAGCATACCAAACCAACTGAAACATATCTATTAATAATTGAGACAAAAAAAAGTAAGTTTACAAAATAGCTGAAAATACACTGTCACAAATCAGCTAATACAAACATAAAAATATTCTCAAAATGGATTGTGATAGGACCTAGTATAGAAATCGGTAGAGGCTAAACTACCTTTGAAAGACTGGACTGTGGTACTTGCAAGTATTTCTGATGGAAGTGAATTCCAAGTCTTCCACACTCAGCTAGACAAAGAGTTTTTGCCTATTCTTTTCTGTGAACATGGTGGGTAAATTTTGTGTTGGTGTTGATGGGTACTACTGTATTCTGTAAAAGTGAAAAAGTGAGTTGGGGTGGTATTATCAATATTCCTAACAATGCGGAATGTATTCATTAGGTCAGGCCTATCACGTCTGAACTGGAGAGAAGGCAACTGTAGTCTTTGCATTCTCTGGTGGTAAGGTAGATGACTCAGGTATGGTATGAGTTTGGTGGCCCTACATTGCACTCTCTCAATCCTCTCTCTATCTCTCTTATTAAGGGGATACCATACTGATGAACAATACTCAAGTATTGGACATACAATGGATACATAAAGTGAAATCAGTGAATAAAGATTAAACTTAGAAAAAGTACACCTTAGACATAGTAATTGGTAATTCACCTTATGGGTGATATCTGATACAAGTTTATTAAATTTGAGACTTGAATCAAAGCAAATCCCAAGGTCACAAACATATTCCACACTTGAAATTGATTACCAACAATAAAGTAATGGTAATGTTGAGGGAATCTATGCAAATAGTGCACAGCATTGCACTTGGTTTTGTTAATGAACATAGAGTTTGCAGTACACCACTGGCCCAAAGCAACCAAATCCCCTTGAAGTAAAGAAATCTCATGTTCACTCATGACTGACCTGTAGATTTTTACATCATCTGCAAACATTTTTAAGGTCAAGTTCCTAACAATGTCTGGCAAATCATTGATAAAAAGGCAGAAGAGTACTAGCCCAAGACAACTGCTTTGTGGAACTCCACTTATGACAGACATGGGTGATGACAAAGCATCATCTACTGCAACCCCTTGGGTTCTATTTGTAAGATAATTTGTTATCCATGCTTTAGTTTATGGGTCAATACCATAAAGTTGACATTTGTTTATCAGAAATGGGATGGAAATTTTCTCAAAAGCTTTGGAAAAGTCAATATAAATACAATCAAACAAAACACCATTATCAGCCATCAATTGAAAATCATGAATCACCTCAAGAAGTTGCGTGTTACAAGATCGGCATTTATGGAAACCATGCTGAGCAGAATACCATAAATTATTTTCCTCAAAATGTGCTTGGATTCTACTCACTACAGTTTTTTTTTTTCATTATACAAGAAAAGATTGATGTATTTGAAATTGGTCTGTAATTATTGAAATGGGACTTTGAACCATTCTTGTACAATGGCTTAGTGATAGTTCTTTTCCAAGCTGAAGGACATTTACCAGATGAGAGACAAAGATTAAAGAGATATATGAGTGGTCCAGCAAGCACTGATGCAAGTTCACGTAACATCACATTGGAAAATCCGTCAATATCTAGTGCCTTTCCTGGATCAAGATTTTGGAGTGTCAGATAAACCTGCTGGACTGTAAACTCAGAATCATCAAATTCTTTTGTTAAATCTGGAGGATTAAACTGAGTGTGTGTTTGAGTAAAAACTGAACCAAATACCTTATTGAAAAGTTGTGATTTTACAAAATCATCATCTATATGTGAAAAAATGTAAAAAACATTTGTGAATACAAAAAGTAGGCCTATATTTTCAAATAAATAAGGAGTAGCTAAGTTCTGCTTTTTTCAACACATATGTCAAACAAGGTATTTTTGAATATATAAGTAGGAATTTCCTCCCCCCAGACCTCCCAGTCATATCCCCTGATCAACTACTTTGGCCACTGTGAAAAAAAATATTAGATTTTTCCTTCACTCTCACCGTACATGGCAGAATTTGTATATAATCAATTCATTTTTTTCCTGCTTATGTTTTGTTTTCTTTTTGAAATGTTTGTAAAAGAGACAAGAACTTCGCTTTTCACCAGCTAACTGTAAAGCAAAGGTGAACAAGTCTTATAACGGTTTCAATATCTAATGTTTTGTAATCCATCTGGTCAATATTATTTTCTAGTTTCTTTTGAAGAGCAAATTCACATTTTTTTATATCACATGATGTATTCATTGAAATGGCATCATAACTGGCCAAAATTGTGTCTTTTTTTATATGTTTTTTTTATATGGTTTTTTAATTTTTCCACAAGGTGTACTGAATTTTTAATGTAAGAAGCTTGCATTGACATAAGAGGATGGAAAATTGTGGATAACCATTTTCCAAGTCTGGAAGCTGGCAAACTCTGGAAGCTGGAATTTTTGGGAGACCATAGAATTTAGGAGCAGAGCACCCTTTAGGGTAAAACATTTTGTACATTTGTGGAGTAACAAGTCTTTCTTTTTGTAAAATTCCCAGCTCTTTTTGTACTTCACGGGTGAACTTGTTGGTGGGGTCTGACTATGTGTTTATAAATGTTGGACAAAATATCTGTAACTTTTTTGTTATATCAGATTTTTATCAAGGATAGCAGTTTTATTCCCTTTGTCAGCCCTGGTGATAATGATGTCTGGGTCTTTTGTTAAATTTCCAAGAATTTGTGTTTCCCAATTTTTTGAATTAGAGGAATAAGGAGTGAAGTCAAGAAGATTCCTAACATCCTCCCCTTGAAGTAAATCTGGATTTTCCACAATAACTCTTGAGCCAAATATATCTGCCTCCACACTGGATACTATCTCTGAGAAATTTACTCGTGGATGAGGAAAGCAAAATTTTGGTCCCTTAGACAAGATATGGATTTCTTCTGGTGTAAGAACTTTCGAAGATAGGTTCTCAATGGCTGGGCCAGGACAGAATCTAGGAAGAAAACGTCTGGAATTTTGAAATTATTTGTATAGTAATTTTAAAAACTTTTCTGATACGAGTAACCTGACGAAAGGAGTGTAACCTGACGCAGTGTAACCTGCCTAGAGGTTACACTGTAAAAGATGTCGAACTTTAGAGATCATGTTACTAAGGAAAAAACGTCGGTTTTTATGGTTTTTGAAATGTGGTTCAATGATTGAAAATCAACCCTATCACTAAATTTCAGTTCCAATTGCGTGCCTAGATTTAATCAAAACAAAGAGACTTTGGAAGAATTCTATGAAACCTACAATTCTCTAAAAAGTCTTGCTGGTTAATTAGATTTTTAGAAAAATCAAAATAATTAAGAACAGACTTGGTCATATGGTCTCTGTAAGCTTGTTGTAAATAATTTCTGAGACCACACTGTCTAATCATGACAAAATGAAACAATAGTAAAAAAAAAGAGAAAAACAAGGATTATACAAGCCAGTGAAGAATATGGACTAAAATGCAAATATTTTGGTCAAGACCTCCGCTTGACCATCCTCAGTGCAAGATAATAACATTAAAATTACTAATAAAAATCCAAGGATACTATAAAAAATTTCAAACCTTAAAAAAAAACACAAATAAATTTGAAGACCCTCTCCATGTAACAGTAAAAGGGTAACTGAATAAAAAATACAGTACTGAATGGGAATTCAATTTTTTAATTTATACAGAGCTTGTCGTAAGCTTGTCGTAAACAATTTCTGAGACCACACTGGCTAATCATGATAAAATGAAACAATAGTAAAAAAAGAGAAGACTGAGGATTATACAAGCCTGTGAAAAATATGGACTAAAATGCAAATATTTTGGTCAAGACATCCACTTAACCATCCTCAGTGCACAATAATAACATTAAAATTACTAATAAAAATCCAAGGGTACTATAAAAAAATTTCAAACCTTTAAATTTCAAAATACAGTACTGAATGGGAATTAAATTTTTTAATTTATACAGAGAATTTTTAAAAGCTAAATGCTTTCCAGGTAAAACATCGTCACAGATTAGGTTAGGTTGCAAAATGTGATTTTTTTTAATATTTAAGTAAAAACGATCAGAATTAATTAGTTCATTATAAATGGGGCTTAAATAGGTTTCTCCCGTTTCTCTGTAGTAGCCTTGGATTTGTATTAGTAATTTTAATGTTATTATTTTGCACTGAAGACGGTCAAGCGGAGGTCTTGACCAAAATATTTGCATTTTTGTCCATATTTTTCACTGGCTTGTATAATCCTCGGTTGTCTCTTTTTTTACTATTGTTTCGTTTTATCATGATTAGCCAGTGTGGTCTCAGAAATTATTTAGTGTTAAGGACACATCCTGCACACATCAGTCAGTAATGAAATAGTTGATGTTAATCAAACATTTGTGCAAAATTAAGCAGTGTCTTAGTACTGAAGGCATTACTCTACAAATTTTTTCTATTTTTTCTTTTTTTAGTTGGACTTGTTTGGCATTATGAACTAACTACTGATAAAACATTAACAAAAAAATTGTATCACTGTGTAAAATTAACCATACACCAACTCTCACCATATCTGGCAAAATTTTATGGAATAAATTCAGGGATGAAATGTTCATGTAAGCTTTCTTTTTAGTCCAGGGAGAAATTTCCATTATAGCTGCAAATTCCACACATAATGATAACAGGGATACAGCTAATCTAATGCTGACTCATGCACAATTTTTTGCATTCATTTTGAGCATTAGTGTTGAATATAGGCCAATTAAAAGAAACAAAAATTCCTTATTTTGCAAGCAAACCATGATGAAAGTCAAAAAAGAAATTATTTGAAATTGCATGCAAAAAACTGCAGCAACTATAATGTAGTTCGAACTCATAGTATGTGTAATGTTCAAAACAGTTACGGTGTTTTGCAGCTCAGTGCAAAAATTGCATTTATCCAAAATTTTTAAACTAGTGAAAATCAGGCATTAACCTGTTTGCCAAAAAAAAAAAAAACTATTTGCAATCTAGGAGACAGAATTAAAAAAGGAGAAAATTAGAAGCCTGTTTCTTATCAAATCCTATGAGTGTTTGCTTATATAACATGTGAAATCTTTGAATTCTATATGACGTAGCCCCAATATTGGCCAGAATGTACATCCTTGAACACTGTCAATGTGAATTGTAGAAACTGGCAATCCCAAATGTTTTTCTTTATGACCTACAAAGTGGGAGAGATCCCTTTACTTTGTTTTTGTTTGCTAGTTTCATTTGTAAATACGTCTTTGCTCTATGCAAGGTAAGAGGGAACAGCCTATATTTGGATCAATAGGTTTTTTCTGAACATCAACTTGGTAAAGCATACCAAATTGAGCCATATACTATAATTGTGTTGACCTTTTATTATTCAAATCCTCTAAGAAAAAAAAATCTTAGCCAAAACATGTTGTCCCCCTGTAATTACTTAGTATTTTTCTAATTTTTTGTTTTCTAGTTTCCAATACAATTTTTTTGTTGTATTCCGATGTAGCATTTTATTAGATTCTATTTGTATCTCCCATTTTTTTAAAAAAAAAAAGGAACTCATTTAAATTCTGAGACTAAAAATAAAAAAATAGAAAAACATTTAGTCATAAAAAAGTAAAAAGTATTACTTGACTTACAGTAGGTAGGTATGACCACAGTAAGTGATGACCAAAATGGAAGCCGGCCAGTAAAGCATCCATTACTTTAAGCTGAGTGAATGAAGTTAAAAGGAAAGGATTATGTAGTAGCATCTATGCTATTGAAAGTATTCTGTAGTATCACAGACACCTCCTCCTCCATCAAGGTTAGGCACTTAGGCCTGACCTTGGACAAATTTTGGCTTATAAAAGCACAACTTCTAGAAATAGACCTACAACTGGAGTGTATGTAGGATTTTTTTTGGGGGGGGGGCATTAACTTAATGCTACTGGAAGTTCAAAAACTTGCTAGTAATCCAGTCTACAGTTATTACAGTCTCTTTCTCTATGATTATTTAGATGCAAGGTTATCACTAAACTTATTTATTACTGTGGTACAACAAAAGAGTTTGATTAGTCAAATAGAAATTTCTAATATTAAGCCTTGCTAGACTCTGAAACATTAATGAAATTACTTGAATTCTATTAATGCTTCTTGTATTCTGATGTCTTAGTTTCTTAACAAAGTTGCTTAAAGCGTTGTATCCACCCTAAAATCTTGATTTGTTGAGAAATGTGCAAAACTGCTAATCTTCCCTCTCCATGTTCAATTCTGGAGGTAATATTTCAACCACTTTAATATTCTCAAAGACCCTGCCTGAAATCCTAAGAAGCTATCAAGAAGTCCTGTCAATTCTACTCCAAAGGTCTAAAGATACTGCTAAAAACTATACTTCTACTAGTTGAGAGGATGGTCCCTACCAGGGTTGTCTGAAAACTGAAAATGAATTGTTTTTCTTGGAAAATTTTAACCAGCGCTGGTTGATACCTCTTAACCATTTTTGTCTCGACACTTAGTGCTGCTTACATTTTCCATGTTTCTTTTACTCATACCAACATGAATAGTCATGCATCTTTTGCTTTGCAAGTTGATCTTCATATCTCTATGGTCCACCTCTGGTTCTATGTGCAAGTAGGATAAGTATTACTATATATTACTACTACTACTCACCGCAGCACCAAGCCGCCTGAGGCCAACACAGCTACGCACGCTTCTCCTCCACCCCAATCTATTCAAAGCCTCTTCTTTTACACCCGCCCACGAAGTTCCCATTTCCATTAAAACTTTCTTTATGATGTCCTCCCATCCCAGACGAGGGCGACCTGCTTTCCGTTTAGCCCTAGACGGTTGGACAAAAAGAACAATCTTCGGCAATCTGTTATCCTTTATCCGCACAACGTGCCCTAGCTACCTCAACCTTTCTTTCAGGATAGCCCTAGAGAGCGGTATTGAACCGCATTTTTCGTGTAGCCTATTGTTTGACATACGGTCAGTCAGCCGGGTACCCAGAACAATCCTTAAGCAATTTCTCTGGAAAACATCTAGCAAATCTTCATCCGCTATTCGGAGCATCCATGCTTCAGGGCCATATTTGACCGCCTTCATCACAGTAGCTTCTAATATTCTAATCTTGGTTTACAGACTTATCTTCCTTTTCTTCCAAACTTTTTTTTAACTGTGAAAAAACATCCTGAGCCTTGGCTATTCTACTTTTAACATCTTCACTGCTCCCACCATCATTACTAATAATACTACAAGGTAAGTGAAGCTGCCCATCTGATTCATCTTTTCATTGCCCAACGTCACCTTTTCATCCTCACTTATTCCTAGCCTTAGTGACTTATTCTTCTTAACATTAATTTTTAAAACTATTCTAGCACCCTGTACTCGCAAAACCTCTAAAACTTCATTCATTTTGCTCACACTTTCATCTAGGATGCTTAAATCATCAGCATAATCTAAGTCTAGGAGACTTTTTCTTCCCCATTTGATTCCATGGTCTCCCATTGCCTTTTCTGTGCTCCTTAAGACTAAGTCCATCAAAATAATCCATATAAAGGGGAACGGAACACAACCCTGCTTAACTCCTGATTTAATACAAAACCACCTGCTAACCTCGTTTCCTACTTTAAGCGCAGCAGTGTTATTCTCGTACATAGCACTAATAACTTTAACATATTTGTCTGGTATACCATACAAGGATAAAACCTTTACTAAAGCTCTTCTATCAACATAATCGAACGCTTGCTCATAATCTATAAAACTGAGGACCCTAGGTGTTTAACAACTTAGGCACTTCTCAATTATTAACCGAAGACTGGAAATTTGGGCGACGCATCCTCTATCGTGTCTAAAATCTCGCTTCTCTTCCCTTAAAACTTTGTCAACGGCATCTCTCAGTCTAAAATGTATCATATTACTAAGTAATTTACTACCTACAGAGACCAGACTAATGCCTCGATAATTACCACACTCATTTTTATCACCTTTCTTATAAAGTGGCTTAATTAAGGTTTTCCTAAAATCGTTAGGTACTTCCCCTTGTTCAAAAATCATATTCATAATCTTCAGTAGCTTATTTGTAACCTCCAAGCCACCATATTTAAGAAACTCATTTACCACCCAATCAGCAGCTGGGGCCTTTTTATTTCTTAATCCTTTTAGTACTTTCGTTAATTCCTCCTCACAAAACAAATCTTCCTTCACATCCAAGTGATCACAAACTTTTTCATTTTCCTCTATATCTTTTCCTGCAACTCTATCTCAGTTAAGCAAATTCTCAAAATGTTCGGCCCATCTCTCTTTAGTTTTTTCATTATCGCTAATTGTGGCCCGATTCCTATCTTTAACTGTGCCAAGTTCGGATTGACTACTCCCTCTCAATTTATTGACATGCCAGTACAATATTTTACTATTATGCCGTCTAGCTGCATCTTCCAGATCCTCGGCAATTTTATCCATGGCCTCCACTTCACACCTCCTTAGTTCATATTTCAATGCTTTCTTCACTTTCTTTACATTGCTTTTGTTTTCATATGATATATCACTCAGATAAGTCCTTTCTCCTTTCTATTAAACATAAAGCTTTTTCACTAATATTCTTAACTGCAGTTCTAGCTTTCTTCCGTAAGACACCTGCAACTTCACAAATTATTTTTCTAAAATTATTCCAACCATCTTCCACATTTTCAAATTTTGAACTCTCAAGTTTAGTATTCAACTGCTCCTGGAAATTTTCTCTCAAATTCTCATGCTGGAGTCTACGAACATCATAACTTCCCGGGAAGTAGTTACCCTTCCGATATTGCAGCTTTAAATTAACCCTTGACACTACTAAACTGTGATCTTTACTTTTAACATAAATAAGGGCACTCCTATATACCCTAGTATCATGTATTGATCCTGCCAGTCTTCGGTTTACTATAACATAATCAATAAGGTTTGCTGTCTTACCATCACGTGAATACCATGTTAACTTATGAATTATTTTATGACCAAATATCATATTGGTTATAACTAGATTGTTATACCTACAAAACTGCAAAAGTCTGTATCCTTTACTGTTTTCTTTTCCTACACCAAATTTACCTAGGCTAGGATACCATCTATTCCTATTTCTACTGACCTGGGCGTTAGAATCTCCCAGTAATAACATCATCTTTCTGCTTGGGGTCAAGTATATATTCTTTATTAGTTTTGAGTAAAATTCACCTGGGGCACTGCTATCTTTATGAGTCGATACTACAGGGCATATAATATAGTAATTGGCACTCTAAGCTTTCTAGTCATAAAATTAGTAGTTAATCTTCTATTATTATTACCTTCCCAGTCTAAAACAGACTTAGCAGCTTCCTTATTCATCATGAGCCCCACTCCCAGTCTATGTACCCCATCCTTCCTGCTGGAGTAAACAAATTCTATATTACCTAATTTCATGTTTCCTACCCCTGGGATATGAGTTTCTGAAACTCCTAATAAATCCAGTTCGAATCGTCTAAATTCGTCAGTCAAAATGTCGTTACAATAATCATTTTTTAACGTCGTAACATTCCAAGTTCCAATTTTCATGTTCTTTAAATCATTGAAATTATTTTCGCCTCAGGAAAAGCAATAATCCCGAATACCAGTGCGGGACGGGGATCACATATTTTCTCAAATCGACACCGAAGTGCTTAAGCCGGCTTAGAACTGGACAGCAAGAAGTCCCTGGGACCTCCATGAATGGAGGCTTTGTGCAATCCTGGGCCCATCTTGGTCACAACATGGTTTTTAGCACTTGGCGATGCTCTTCTATCAACAAGAGTCGAAATCCTGCACAGACAGTCTCAAGCCTATTACCTCCGACTTATTATATATTCATGCCTACAAATATTATGCTACTACGGGGAGGTATCCCATAATAGATAAATTAGCTAGGAAGAGGTTTTTCAGCCTGAAGACGCCCGTGAAAACATTCGAAGCCCGGCAGAATTGTCCCTTAGTCAGAATCCCTTGCGAATGTTGTGTTGTTTACTAGGCTATAATTTCCTCGAGGGGCGCCATTCCTCAAGTGGGCGTAGAGTTGACCGCAAGGTCCCCTGTCTTGCAGGTACCCCAAAAGGGTTTAGGCAGCCTTTTGCAGAGGCTGTTGTCCATAGATCTGGATCTAACGCCCTGCCGCAGTTGTCCTCCTATAAAGGATCCTCCCGCGCTGGTGTTCTGCATCACCATGCAATTTAACCCATTACTGGGATAAGGTTTGTAAGTCATGGGACTTGCAGACAAACCAGTGGGCCCTTTTGAGTGTACATTGGAGGCGCCTTCTTCCTCCTCCACCTGTTTTTATGACCCCGGACCAACGTGTCCCAGTTTCTATTATGGAACCCCAGGGACAAGGTCCCCCCTTGGTCCGTGCCTCCTATGGAGGTACCCTACATATCTGCAGGGGGTTCCCCTATCGCCACCTGGGGACACGCTGAATGGCCTAGGGGAGGCCAGGAACATAAGAATGAAATTAATTAAAAATATTGTGTTTCCTTTAAACATGGAGAATGATATAGTCTTCTGTATGACTTTAAATATCAAATTATTTTAGAGAAGTATGAATGAAGTTATACATAAGACTTTTTCGTTTTCTTATTTACTATAACTCAAACAATAGCTTATAAAACTAATATCTAGCCAAATTTCTATTTGTATTTTAAGGCCGTCAAAAGATTCTCAAGATTTCTTTTTGGAAGGGTGGAAAATACTTGGTGTTTTTCGGACTTGTATCATATACCCCCCAACCAAATATTCTTCAACTAAGTAGAATCTGTTTCTGTGAGGCTCAATCCTAAATATAAATAAAAGCTCAAGGAGCTCATAAATAAAAGCTTTCAGGAGCTCAAGTCTTTAATATCAGCATTTTTCACTCTCACATTTTTTGAAGTCCAATGAACAGGGGCGTAGCCTGATTTTTTTTTTTTTTTCACTATATATTAGTGGTAGCTTACTGCCATTTCTCTTCTAACTATTTCGAAATGTGATAGAAAATGCTTTTTAGATTAAAATTGCAGTGGTCTTTATGAGTTCTAACATCGCAAGATGTCTTGATAAGAAGTACAGATCAAGTACAAAGACTGTCAACTGATATTTCATTTGACTACTATGGCAATTTTTTCCTAAATCCAAAATTCTTGCTGAACTCTTCAATAAATTCAGATGAAGTCTTAAAATTCTGAGAAATTTTAGATTTCCATGGGTCCTGAGAAAAATATTGTCAAAGTAAAAGAGTCCTTGATACCAGGATAGATCTTGCTAGTGGAAGCATGAAGGGAATAGAAATACATGGCTAACAGTTTGAGGTGGATCCTAAAAATGCTTGAAATAGAAAGATATTTAATAGAAAGCAATTATTTGTAAACAAGAGGCATTTTATTGCTTTGAGGCATAAATTATCAAAGTGTACAGAAGGAAAAAAAGAGGTGACTTCTGCAAGCAAGAGAGATTAAGCCAAAATAAATTTTGTTTGAGATTTTTTTTTAATACATATTTGAAATAAATATTTTTTCATGGAAGTTTCTTTTTTTCTTAGGTATTAATAATTTCTGGTGGCAATGGGAAATGTGTTGCTGAGATGAAAGTTGAAGAACAACATACAAACAAGGGAGGAACTTTACATGGTGGGCTATCAGCATCTTTGGTAGATATGGTCTCTACACTTGCTTTGCTCACACATGAAAGACAAGCACCCGGTGTCTCTGTTAACATTGGTGTTTCGTAAGTACATCTTAAAGATTTAAAAACTGCTGGGTAAAGAACAATTTTAGACATGGGTGCACACATGTCTGACCCTAATAGGAGGAAATCTTGTAGGTTTTCTGGGAGCATAGAAGACCGGGTTTGGGGCTAAAAATGTCAGTTTTTTGGGCAAGGGCCCCTTAAACGGGCTCCCTTTCCCCCTTTCAGACAAGAAGGTCCTATAATAATTTAATTTTAAAATTAAGTCTTTGCAGAAGAAAATTCTCATTTTTGCAGAATGAGAATTTTCTTTTATTTTGCTATTGTGGATGTAGGCTATGCCATATACCAAACTTGAGGAAATACCAATAGCATGAAAAGTACTGTGTAGCCTATATTTCCAATATGAAGATTGGTCAAAGCAAGTGTTAATTTTCATTTTTGAATTCAAGTTTGAATATCTATTGAATTTATAATCATCAGAAAATTTAAGTCTTGTATTTTATTCTTTCCAAACTCTTGATTTTAAAGCTTATGTTTTCTGTGCAACCTTTCCTATTTGGCTCATGTTGAGAGTAGAGTTTTAAAATATTATATCAAATGAACGTTTTGTATTGCTTGTGAATTAAAGTTTATGAATTTGAGGCATAGATTAAGGTGGAAAAAGTCATAAACCTAAAATTTCATTTGATTCATGGAATATTGAACATGATTCATGTAAAGTAAAAAAAAATAATAACCCTATTTTACTGAACTTGGATTATGCCAACACTCTTCCATCTTATTGGTAAGTCATTTTGGCTTAAATAATTTAATCTCTTTGCCCCCCCTCCAGGAATTAGGATGTGATAGATTCTAAGTCATAGATCTGTGTGAACTTCTGGTGTTATTTGGCTTCTTCTGGAAAAAAACACCTGGAATCCACAAGACTCCTTTTGTCTTCTGGCGGTTTTTTTCAAAATATTCATTTGATGTTTCAAAAACCAATGCCATCATCATATAAACAAAAGGGCTTGTTTTTCCTTCATTATCAACACAATCTTTATATTAAACAGTTTTTTTTTCTATACAATTTTGAAGGGTTATAATACTCCCTTTTAACAAGTAACAAACACAATAACACAAAACAAAAGGAAATTTAGAAACGAGGGAATTGAATAACTTGTGGGAAGTGCAAGTACTCTAGCTGCTTATTCTCAGCAATTTAAGGCCTATAGGCTAACCGGTATCAATACGGCTCTTCCTACTTGTTCTCCTCTACACCGGAGAACTCTATGGGTATACTGACTCAAACAGAAAATCAATAATGCTTTTGCACAGACACCTTTCATCCCAATGTTATAATTGACATCAATATCTTTATTTATTTTTAGCCTTTCAATTGTGGGTTGGATATTTGCTGCCATGTAAATTGTGTTCTAGCTTTCAAAAATAATGTGTTGCAAAATCTCGGGCACATTTAAACAAAATCTATAATTTGTTTCATCCCTTTTATTCCATTCATACTTTTCCTTGCTTAACATTTTAGAGTTTCGGTTATCATTGAACTGAGTCGCTCCTTACTTGCGGTTTGTTACCACAAACTGTTTGCTCAGAGAGTCACTCTTTATTCTGAAATAAGGAACATTTAATTTCCCACATGGGGCAGATGAAAATAGGAGGTAAGAACCGTCTCTGAGGTATTCTCCGTCGTGTTGTGTCACATTGAGTGTGGGACCTGGCGTTGATAGAAACGAGTCTATCCACTGTAGAATTTTCCAACAAATCAGCCATTTCATTAGAGTGTATACCCTGATGACTTCAAACGTGTTGAAACTGGATAACAATATTTCTCTCTTGTTGGTCAAAGAGAAGACTCCTAAGGCAGTACAGGTCTGAGTCAGGTGCCGATTGTGTACTTTAAAAAACAACCGTAAAGCTGACTTTGAGTATGAGAAGACAATGCACTTTTTTGAAAGAGGGGGTTGTGCTTTAATTACCTTAAGCACCTCAGTTATAGCTTTGATCTCAGCAGTCAGGACGGAAGATCTATTTGCCATAGATCTATGTTCGCTAATCAAGCCTTTGTTTTGAGAAAAACTCAAAAGAAAGGCTTGATTCTGACACAGAATTCAGAACTGAGTTTTCAAGTGGGTGGGAGAGAGCAATCGTTTAGAAAGGGTTCTTGCCAGGAAAGTGTTATTTTTTGCATTTTGAAAAATTTAACTTTTCACAAATGCCTTTCTGACCCATTCCTCAACAGATGCCTATGTTAGACAGCCTGAAATTTTGACTTTTGAGCTTAATTTTGGTATTCTTGATCACATACACACACAAACACTCAAAATTTGTTTGCTCAAACTCCCCAGAAAAATATCTATCCTAGAGGCAAGCTAATTCATAATGTAATCTATACTAAGATACTTCAATTGACTATTCAAAGTTCTTTTTATTTCTTAGAAAATTTCCTTAATATGATCATGGACGTAAGCAGCATCTTGTCTAGCGGGGGGGGGGCCGCCGATTCTGCGATGGAGGGGGACTTATAAATGCTTCCCGAGGTCCTTTGAATATTAGAAACTCATCATTCTGTATTTCGCTAAAACTCGGTCTTTAGTGTTTTCCATGTTTAATTTTCTGGTCATAATATAACATAATAAACCCACCATCCTACTTCCAATTTCCAGATAACATAAACACCATAAAAGCAATTTGACAGAAATCACATTAAGGCTAGATAACAGCTTCTTGTTCTAAGAATTCAATTCAAAATTTTTAAGTTGGGCAATATTAAATATCAAAATTGGTATAGGGGAGATCGGCCCACGATCAGCATGGCCAATGTTTAGTGAAAGCAAATAATCTCAATATAAAAACCTATGGGGACTTCTGGTAAATTATAAAAGCTCTGACAGATGGCAGTGAATTTTTTGAAATGTCTGGCCTTGATTAATACTTTTACCAGAAATATCAGATTGGATCATGTTTTATGGTGACTAAATCTGAAATTTTGTGCAATGAAGGACTACGCCTAATTACGAATGCTAGAAAATTCATTAACTCGCGTTGTATTCTCTTATTATTTGCCTGTCTTTTGGCATCTTCCAAGACGTGCCATCTTCACCGGTTTGCTTCTTCTTCTTCTGTTTCACAGCAGGCGGGCTTTTCAGTTGATACTATTTAGGCTTTTTCCTTTTGCTTCACTCTGTGGGCTAGAGAGCTTCTGGCTTGGTTGTCTCTTATTTATTAGATATTCTCAGATATCTTTCAGTAGAGCTTTCAACTCAAGCAGTTCAAATATAAGATGATAGATATCGATTTCTGTGCTCTGTGTGCAGGTATAGTTGGCTTGGCTCTTGGCTGATAGTGAGATTTTGTGGTGTTTGAAGCACTTTCACAGTTTACAATGCAAGGTATGCTGTATAGACGTCAGCATATTACATTCAAATAGGCAGTGGTCAATTGTTTAATTATTCATAATACAATACCTGCAAAGAGGGGACAGGAGAAGTGAACCACTTGAATTAGGAAACTGATACGAGAATGCAAGAAAATTTAGTCCATTTCTTCCAGAACGAATTCTATGATAAATTTTAGAAAAATACTTATTGGGAAAGGGGGAAAGAGTAGGATTTTTCTTATTAAACAAAATATCTGATAGTCTCCATCGGTAAATATCTCTAATGGGGATTGGTCTCCCACTTGGCTGCTCAATATTTATAGCATATTTTGCTATTTCATCAACCTGATGATTACCACTTATCCCAGATTGGCTAGGTATATGCTGAAGATAAGTTCTAATGCCACTTGAAGCAAGATTATCTATAATACTAAGACAATGATAAGTGTCAATATCCAGCTTATACTGAGGAGCTGAAGACAGCAACTCAAGGCTTGATAAAGAGTCAGAATAAACTATAATATTACTTGAATTAGCAATCAAGGGTTTATTTTCCATAAGGTGTTCTAATGCCATGATTATGGCATTTAACTCTGCAGACATTATGGATACATTATTATACAATCTCTCACCCATTGCAATTTTCAGGGGAGGAAGGAAAGCACCACTTGCTACCTTCTTATTCATTTTGGACCCATCAACAAAGATTTGGAAATAGTTTTTATAAGTAATTGTATTAATTTCAGCGAATTTTTTCTGGACAAAAGCAATGGGGGTTAAATCTTTAGTCCACCTTGAGAAATAAGTATTTATTATGGGGGTTGACCAATTCCATGGAGGGGATTGGGGGAAAGTAGGTGCAATAGACTTTGTGGGTACAGGGAACTTCTTCTGAATATTGGCATACTCATCTGCAATGCCTCTATACATGGCGGGATTTCTTAACCAATTATGTAGGGTGTGTGAACTATTTCATTCAATTTTTTTAAGATGTTTTATCAAGAGAAAGCTACGCCTCTCCCTTATTGTTGTTAATCCACTCTCCATAAGCAGAAAACTGGTGATTTTGGGTATCCTGAGACCAAATATGAGACGTATTATATCGTTTTGTATTGTTTCAATTTTTTGCATCTGGGTCTTTGCACATGCACCATAGACGATGAGCCCATAGTCAATATGGGGTCTTATATGTGATTTATAAAACTGGAGTAAGTTATTACAGCCGACTGGGATGAAGTCTTTTTAGTATACTTGTTTTTCTGTAGCATTTTTTTATTGTGTTTGAAATGTGGAGGTAAAAATTAAGTTGTTGGTCAAGCATGAGACCTAGGTAAGGTCTCATGCATTAATATGATTATCTTCTGGAATAGTTGTTCCATTTAGAGTTAGTCTTGCATTAACATGATTTCGCTTTTGGTGAAATTGGATTACTTTTGACTTGGTAGGTGCAATGGGTAAATCTGAATGTTGAGATAATTTTTCAAATTGGAAAAGTGACTTTTCCAGCTTTGACTGTGCAATCTCAAAGATGTTGCCAGATGACCATAGTACCAGATCATCAGCATATTGTAGATTCGTGTGGGGGAGGTTCCTGTCCCAGAGATATAGGGCAAAGAGGAGGCAGCTGAGGGCTGCTCCCTGAGGAAGGCCTTTGGTTATTGTCTTTTGGGGTGAAGAGGCTGAACCTACACAAACAATGAAACTTTGCAATTCTATGAAAGATTTTATAAAAGATACTAGCTTGGGGGTAGTCCAAGGTTTGCAAGTTTATTTAAAAGGATTTGGTGGTTTACATTGTCATATGCCCCTTCAAAATCTAGGAAAGCTGCAACTAGGACATTATTTTTTGAGAATGATTCACTTATTGCATTTGTTAACAATATGAAAGCATCTGTTGAGGAATGGTGTTCCTGAAACCAGTTTGAGTGTGAGGGATCATATTATTTGCTGTTAATATTTTTTCATTCATTGGGATGGCGAATTCCCACGATCGGCCACAATACCCGGGGTGGTTCGGCATGTACTACCAAGGTGTCCGAAAGTGGGCTATGCTTGTAAAAGCTGTGTAAACAGCATATATTAAGGTTTAAGGCAAGCTCAAAACTTGATTTGCTTGCTTGAACTTGGCAAGCTCAAAGCTCAAAACCCTGTCAGACCAGTAAATGAACTGAATTTTTTTTTTCCTCTTAAATTTCATTCAAGATACAATGCTTAAAAGTAAAACAGAGGAGAAAAGAAAGAAAGGCGGCTGGGGTCCAGAAGGAAAGAAAATAGCAGTCTTTCTTTTCATTACTAAAAGTATAAAAGTACCAGACAACTGGAAATGCAAAGGTAGTGGGGAGACAGTGGAGGAATTGCAAGTAAAAATTGGTACCCTGGTTTTATGACTAGCTTCAAAACTCTATCAGTAAGAACGCCAGAAGGTACAAGCTTAGGACGCGCAAATGCTTTCAACCGTCACACTGTAGGAGTTTTTTTTGACAACCCGGAGCAAGGTCTAGATAAACAAATGTTCAGACCGCAAGACATTTGGAATGTTGACGAATTGGGTCTGAAAACATCGACAAGCCTGGTAAGATCATTGCACAGCGAGGCCACAAGTCAGTAGGGAAGTTCACCTCAGTAGAAAGAGGTCAGTTGACCACGATTCGTGCTGGTGTTAATGAATTGGGAAAACAGTACATCCTCCATTTATTTCCCCTGTAAAACAGTATCTGGAAATTTTACTTGTGGTAGATTTACCAGGAGCCATCATGATCTGCTCAGAGAATACTTCTGGCTGGATGACTTCCTCCCATTTATTGCTTTACTTGCAGTATTCTATCAAGCAAGTCAAACACTCCAAACAGTCACCACTATTTCTGAAAATAGACGACCAGATCAGCCGATACATCATTGATTTGCTTGATCTTGCTAAAAATAATAGTGTTGTACTTTTAACTGTCCCTCCCCACACTACTCACAAACTACAGCCTCTAGACAGAACAATCATGGGGCCTCTTAAGGCCTACTCCAAACAGGAAGCTGCAAGTTTTATGACTGCCCACAAATGTAAAACTATATCAGTGTAAAAAATTGTTGAGCTGCTTGGGAAAGCATATCCAAAGGCTTTCACTCCTGAGAATGTAATCAGTGGGTTCAGAGCAAGTGGGCTCTACCCCACCAACAGAAATGTCTTCAAGGATTAATTCCTCTCGTTATATGTCTCAGAGAGAATACCTACTACATCTAGTGGAGCACTTACCAGAGAAGTTTCTATGCTCAGCGCAAGTCCTGTGTGACATTTAGACTCCTTCTTTAACATAGACCTCGAGACGGACGCAGCACAGGTTCTGTCTCTAAATGAGAAGAAAAGGTTAGCAGATAAGTAAGGGAAAAAATATGAAAAAGTCAGAAGTTCTCACTGACACCCCTGTACTGCTGGGGTAAAACGCATTACTGCTTGGGTAAAAGCTGCATCTGCCAAGAAAGCCCTAGTCCTGGAAAGGAAGAAAGTCAGAGAAGTGAAAAGGCTAAGACTTCAGTATGGACGTTGAAGACGAGCCCCCTACCAGCAACTTTCAATTTGACATTGAGAAAGTCAAGACTTGTTATTGCATCATGTTTGAGCTGAAGAGCAAGAAAGGGAAAGCTGTTCACTATATTATCATGTCGAAAAAGTAGCACTGAAGAACTTAAGGTCCACTTTTTGAAGGAGACTAGAATAAGAGATTTTGCGCTAACTGACGAGACATATAGTTTCTTAAAGACAGAAGTTGAAATGAAACTGCAACCACTGAAAGGTGGAACATCAAGATTAGCAGAGCGGCTTACTTTTGGTGTTGGTCAGTCAATTTATGATTTGAAGTTAATACTCTCTAGTTTTTTTTTTTTTAACCTTACTGAAATTGATTTTGTAGTTGTTTTTTTTTTTTTATACTGACCAAATTCTTTCATAACGTTGTAGCTGAAAAAAAAGTTTTAATGTTTCCCTGTCCACTTTTCTGTTTCTTTTGTCAGGTGGCCGCACTTAAGCAAGAGACAGTTGAACCAGTACCGGAGTGGCCCAGGTTTGCCACTATTGACCATTTGGATAGAGATGCATCCAGGTGGAACAATGCTGGGGTTCGAGATGGTATTTGACCTTTGCTTTGGCATACTCGGCAACTTCTTCTCGCTTGAATCAATTCCTGGAGAATTAAAAAAGTCAAAACCTGTTGATCGTGGGCCAATCTCCTATCTATCTAGTGGATCAAAAATCAATATTGAATATCGAAAGGTAAATGTCGATATTTGGAAATTCCTGTTTTTTCCAGCTTTTTCAACCAATCTACCAGTGAACATCTAATCAAAAAAATTCCAGCATACGGAAAGTTCTCGGTAATATCTAGTGTAAATTTGAAGTTCTAGGGGGGGGGGCAGCTCTCCTCATTTCCTTACGCCGACCCTATTTTTTTGAAAAGAGTGGGACTGAGGACCCAACAATTCTTCAGTAACTAATGTGTTTTACTTCTTAAGAGAATGAAAAGAATTTTTTTATGCTTAAGAATGTGTCTGCAAAAATTCTGGGAGAAGATTTTAGTTTTAGATACTAGTTAACTTGTAGACGCTCTAGGGTCCTTTAATCTATGCTTGAATTTTCATTTCTATTTTTAGGAAAATTACGTGATGTTGGCATAGCTTTATTGTGTACCTGAGTGAAAGGTGGGGGCTGACTGTGATTTCGCTGTGAATTTTGGTTATTAATTTAAGAACATTAAAGAAGGAGGAAACACTTTTGGATTCTAAATGTACATGATTGAACTTGCTTTTTATTGTAGCGTTATTTTTAGGTACCTAAAAGCCGCCAAAATTGGAGAAGAAATAGTCATAGAAGCAAGCACAAGTAAAGTCGGAAAAACTTTGGCATTCTTAACAGTTGACATAAAAAATAAAGCTACCGGTGATTTGATTGCTCAGGGAACCCACACGAAGTACTTAGGATGAATCAATTCATTTTAATTTAATAGTAATTTTATTCAGGAGTAAACTTTGAATAAATTTTTTTTTCAAAATTTATGTATAAAAATGGACAGAAATTTTCTAGAAAAGCTAGAAAGTTGGAGAACAAATTACAGCCGATTTTTCTGACTTGATCTTATTTAGCCACCTACAAAAAAAACGAACAAAACGGTAGAGATCTATTTTTTCTATCACTCTTGGATCATTCTACTCAAAGTATTGTCACTTCATTTGGTAGTGTATTCTACTTAGCATCTAAAACAAATCCCAATAAACCCATTTTTGGGAAATCAGCATTTGAATGAGGCCATCTTTCGTAACGAACTAGCTTCTACAAAGAAAAAGATATATAATATGAGCAGTTTTCAATATATCACTATCTTATTTGAAAAAGAACAGTACACAACTCACACAGTAAAGCACAGAAAATTACATGTGTGACAAGTAATGGAAATTTTCTATCAATAAGTGTCAAACTCAGAGCCTGCTGCCAACAAGGCAAGTAGCTTTGACCACTGAGCTGAGATATCCAAACGAACAATTACACAATTAGTTTAACTTTACTGCTCAGAGAAAGAATTGAAATGCACATTTCTGCACATATTTAATGTGCATAATTATGCATATTTAATGCATAGGACGATTTTAGCGACAAAATGAAAATTGCCGTTACTGAGTTTACCATATTTAGAATGTGTCATCATAAGAACAGCTCTGTTAGTTCAAAGTTCGATATGTAGGATTTTCGCCAAACTTAGGTTTATAGCTAATTCCCTTGAACGCTACATGCTTTATTGATTGGTCCAATCCATCTCTTCTTATCTTATTTGGTTCTCAAGACACTTGCAGTCCCGAAGATATCAAAACAAAAACATTTTCATTTTATACTGTTCTATGATACAAAACAGTACCACATTTTTGCCAGGTTAAAGTGTGAAAACAATTGAGCAAAACTTATTCGTTAAATTTGCCAACGCTTTTTTGTATGTCAAAATTCAAACATTAACAATCTGCCATTATCAAATATTATCATTTGGAGTTTGTCCTCTCTTTCTGCCTTTTCTCCTAAAAACTCTTGAAGAGCTGCCAGCGTATTGCCGGACAATTCTTTACTTATATCTTCTAAATTTGAGTTGTCATTGCCAATGCTGTGCTGTGTTCTCAGACCACGTCGTGGCTTTAATTGTCTTTAAATAAACAATTTATTTGTAGAAGCAGTAAAATCTGTATTATACAATAAAGCAATAAAAACTACTGAATATTCCATCGAAAATGACGACCAACAACAAAAAAGGACATGAAGGATATAAAATTCCTCTCTTTTCCTTTGGGGTGGAGGCGAGATTGCATTTTGGGAGGGGGCAACCCATTTTAGAATGAGAATATATAAATGGATATCATAAATATGAGCCTTTGGATAAGGATATTTTGTAGCCTAGAGATAGTTACAGCTGTACTTTTTTAGGTGCTGATTCATTTGGAGTTGTCATTTTATGCGAGCTTATTACATTTTCCACTTAGAATTTCTGCGACGTCCAAGCGCATGGGAATTCTTTGAATGTCCAGATATTCTATAAGTCTATTAGGAAAATCCAAAGGGTTTAGAAAGCCTTTTGACTGATAAAAATAGAAAGATTTCTTGAAAATTCTATAAATTGCAAATAGCATTAAAACCCTTTGAGAATATTGTTCAAAATCCTATGTGTTTGAAATTTGCCATCAATTGTATCATTTCGGGCGAGACTGCATTTGTGCCATCTGTAGTTGCAAAATTAATGCTACTAAAAAATATCTTCTAAATTTTGCTCTGCTTATCAAGGTTGTTTTTTGATCGCATTTGTTCATATAATATTGGTAATTTCGGGGGGTACTATGCTAAATTTTTTCAAGTTCCAACACGAAACAATGAAAAGAGTTTTACCTTTAGAGTGGTCAGAATTAACTTTGAAAGAAGATAGTAGATACAAATTGGGATTAATCATGACATAAAAATAGAGGGCGCATCTTGCCAAATTCAACTATGATTCATATTCAAAACAATTCATTTCGAAATTATGATCGCAATTTCACGATTTTCTGATAATTATGACGATACTGCTATAATTATCCTTTCCAAGGTCACATAAATCAAAGCAAGCAGTAGCCCTTAGACATTGAAATTAGGACCGTGAGAACTAGACCAAACTCTTGAAATCACGACCATGATTTCAGTTTGATGACTTCAGAATAACAGATATTGGCTAAATCTCACCTCAAATTTTAGAGAATCTGGACCATACTCTCTATTCTATCTCCATCGGATGAACTACAGAAATAGGTAATACAATCTTATGCTTCAATTGAAAAAAGCAAACATACCATTAAACCAGAAGTATCTTTTTGTGAAACCAACAGGGGCTTAATTCTCTGTGAGGCAGAAGGGGCGGGGGGGGGGGGGAAATACGCCAATTGACGAAATTACTTCACTGGAGACCAGGCAAACATAAAAAAAAAATTAATAATACCCATTTGTGTGATTAATTTCTGAAGTGCTTTTTATTGCAAATTAATTACGTTTTACATTAATTTTTCCTTTTTAATCAGCTTAGCTTTTCGGGTATTAAGTTTCCTTACACTCATATAAATCTTTCCTCTGAAACTGGAAATATATTTGCAATGTCTGCATTAGCTAACAACTCTCCAATAGCCGTGTTTTTCTTTCTTTTTTTTACTACAGCTATTTTTGCATAATAAATTTTATTGTAAGATAAGATGGTGTGTCAGGTCCAGGGGCAGATCTAGATCAAAACGTTTGGGGAGGGGGGCAATTTGACATAGGCGCCAAAAAACAAAATCTTGGGGGGAGGGCAATGTGACAAGGGGGTCAATAATTGACCAAATTGACTATAAAATTTTAAGGTAAAAACAGAAAAGATAACAAGGAATGAGGGTGCAAAAGAAATCTTGGGGGAGGCACCCCTTCCCTCTGGATCCGCCACTGGCTAGGGGCATTAAATCAGGATAAAGAGATTCTTAAGAAGAGATTCCTCAAACTGCTTAGTTTAAAATGTTAAATTAGGCGTAAATCTCATATTGGAAATAAAAAACCTATGAATTTTACCATTTGAAAAACTCAGCGCTCAAAGGTCATTTAACAACTATTACTATTAATAAATTTGTGCAGCACCAAGCCACCTGGGGCCAACACTGTTGTGCACACTCGTTCTCTGCCCCAGTATATTCAAAGCTTCACTCTTCACCCCCTCAGATAAAGTTCCAATAATCTTTAAATCATTCCTTATGACCTCTTCGGTAGTCTGTTATTTTTATTTCTGAAATTTTCCTCAATTTTTTCTCATTCCAGGCAATCTAACGGTTCTATGTCAATTTTAAATTTTTGGTCAACCTGCCTGAGACTAGGCAGGCGTGCCTTTCCAAAAAGTGACCTGACAAGTATTTGTCCAATAAGAGAGTCATACTTACTCCCGCCATTTACCCCTACAGCCATTTAAACGTTTGCCTCTCAATTAATTGGACTATCTATATCGAATTATATTTTGTTTTTATAGAGCTTGTGGTTTGACATACGGCCAGTCAAGAGGGTAGGTAAAGATACCCTTAGAAGTTTCCTCTGGAAGACATTCAAGAAAATCTTCCTTTGCCTTTCGAAGTGTTAATGTTTCAGAATAATACTTGACCACTGTCATTTTATCATAGCTTATAATCTTGGTTACCAGATCAACCTATTCTTACAAACTGTGAAATGTCTTTGGTCTTGGCTATTCTGATTTTTACATCTTTCCTGTATCCACCATCCTCACCAATGATTTTTACCAAAGTAAGTGACGTTATTAACTTGATTGATCTTTTCGTTACCTGACGTCACATCTTCACCTTTATTCATTCTTAGTCTAAATGACCTAGTCTCCGTAATACCAATTTACAAACATTTTCTTGCATTCCAAACCCTGAAAACTCATTTAGTTTGCTAAAATTTTATTTAGGACACTCATCTAGGATCACCTACATGATCTAAGTCTAGGAGAGTTTTGCATCTCCGCTTGATTCCATCCTCTCCCATTGCCTTTACCATGCTCCTTAGGACAAAGTCCATCAAAATAATCCATACAAACAAGAACAGGACACAACCCTACCTAAATCTTGATTCAACACCAAACCAGCAACTAACCCTACTTCCTATCTCTAACCTAACTTCCTTGTCTATTCCTGGTTGAACGTTCTTCTATTAGATGGCTTTTTTTTCTCTACTGCCTGAAGTTTTCAGTGAATAGGGGAAAGAGCTCTTCCAATTCAGTTGAAATAATTGTAAAAATTCAAAATTCCTGTGATAGCTTCAGAAATCATTCGAATTTCAGATCACCTAAGTCAAAGACGATCCTTTGTCAGAGAGGGGTCTAACGTTAAAATTACTTCCTTTTTTCTTTACTTTCCATTTTTCTATCCGAGTTTTTTTCAATCCCCCCCCCTCAAGGGCCCATTTCCTTTTCGTAGTTTCCCAGCAATCCCGAGATATAGAATTTGAAAGGTTTCGGCCCATAAAAAGTTATTGACGCTTTATCCATAGCTACTTCCCCTACCAACTAGCACCTATGATTCTAGAATATCCTGGAGCCCATGAGTGAAATACGGCTACTATTGGATTCTAGTTTGTTTAAATCTTCACAGCACTTCAACCTGCATTTTTGCCCACTCTTGACATTTTCATGAGCCTTAAGGCATGCGTGGTTATTAGATAAAGTACATGTATGTCCCCTTCTGTACTTTTCCTGTTGTATTACAAACATTTCAGCCTGGAAGACCGTTGCAATTCACTAAGTGATAACTTGTTATCTGTTCATTCAGGTTAACGTTTTTATGGTCATCACTACTCCAGTTGCCAATTTTTCATGGGTTTGCGACCCATCTGGGAACAGATTTTTACGTTTGATGGAACAGTGCAATTTCCTGTTTCATTATATTCCTAGCTTTAGTGACATTTTAAAACACACAAATACCACATTTTTTGTCCTTAAACTCCTAAAACAATTCAATATGCTAAAACATATTGTCGGAGAAATATTATCTTATTCATACGCCCAATCGAAGCCTGTCCAATTTGGCATCTTTGCATCTAAATTGAATTGTCGTTCATGATTGAGGCTCTCTGAAAGGTTTGTAAGAATTATCTTCAAGGAGGCTAAGGTCCTTAATATTTTCCTACTTCGGAGAGCCAATCTAATCGGCCTTAATGAAAAGATAACAAAACTTTCATTGTATTTAACCAATACTACCCTCCATAGCCCCCTAACAAATTCCCCCTTCCCTAGTCATTTTATTTCTCCTTCAACTTCGCCTCCCTTGTCATTCTTCAGCAAAAGCCCCCAATTTTATCCCAATAAAATTTTCCACTGAAGGATGTAAAAGAACTTCCAGCCATACGTAGTTTACATATTAAATAAGCGACCCCCCCCCCTCCCTAACTCCTTTTAGCTTTACGATTTGAGTTTTTTTATATTCTTTTTCTTTAAGAAATTCTGGTTTGTATCATTTAGCAACAAGACTAAATTGCCCGTGTTTTTATTTCGTTTATTCCCTTTAAATCCTGTAAGACTCAAATTTTTTTTGACATTTTTGACAATCTTTTTTACATTAGATTTTTTTTTTCTTACTAGCTCTGTTACATTTTTTTGTCTCTTTTTGCTATGTTCAAAATACAAATATAGCCCATCTGGCGTAGCCATCTTTCAGAAATGTATCTTATCTTATGACAATCTGAAGTTGCCTTGCTGGGACAACATCAGTGGGACAACATTATCCTTGGGCTTCTGCAGCTCCCTGCACTTAAGCAGTAATGAGTTTTTGGCATCCAGGTGGCTTTTTTATTTTTGTACTCCATATCTACTGTCTCTGAGTCCCTCCCCTTCCTAAATATATACTGTTCTTATCCTAAAGCTTTATCTAGAGCATCCGTTAATATAAAAAAATATACCTCCGTCTCTTAGATTTTAAAAACACTTTTTTCCCTCTCAAATTTGCATGAACTGAAACCTCTTGTTGAGCCATCGCTTTTTATAATTTGCTCATGTCAGACAGCTTTATATCTTCTGTCCGAATCTGAATTTGATGTTTAAATTAAGCTGACTGTGCATTCAATGATCTACCTTTATCACCAGTAAACCACTTTGTTTAACTACGACTGTGTTTTATATTAAATAGTACTCATTGTTTTATTCTTTGCAGTATTTAATTCTTTTACATTCTAGTTAAATATTTGCCAAATATGTTTGTTTTTATTTGTTCTTAAATAGGTTGTGATTTGCTGTTCTAGGGTTGTGAGGTGAGTTGGGGTCTCTAGTCTGTCATAAGCCCCTTCGTTCGTCCATATTCATGGAAGGGAAATCCTTAGTCCATGGCCCCATAATGGCCAAGACTTACCTTTCATGAGTTTGCTGGATCAGAACCGTGACTGCAAACAGCACTACAACCTACTAGGTTGCAACCTAGTAAACGAGAGACAATTCCACTGAATTTTGACTAATGGATATTTTTTTTTTTTTGCTGAATTCTTAGCTATGCTTTTTATAGGTTCTTCCCCCTTATTGTAGCATAAAATTGGCAGGTACAATTATGTAATGACATGGAGGCAAAAATCTTAAGAGTATTTGTGCAGAACGTCGACTTCTTGTTGATAGGAGAGCAACATCAAGTACAGAAAACTGTATATTAGCCAAAAGTAGAAAACTATTTGTAATGGGTTTGCTCCCCGTTGTAGTACAAAATTTTCAGGCATGAATATATAACGAGTAGGAGGTCGGTTTTTTGTATACTGCTTTCATAGGGCATCGACTTCTTGTTGATACCAGAGCAACGCCACGTGTAGAAAACAGTAAAGCGGCCAAAGTCAGTTCAGACTTCCACAAATACTCCATTCGACTGGAGGTCGAGGAGAATTACTGCTGTCTGGTTCTAAGCCGGCTTCAGCGGTTTATTTTTACTTGAAAAGGAGTTATTAGTATCTGACGTACAATTATGGAACCATTCGCTTATCTTGAAACCATATTAATACGAATGATTAAATAATACGAAAATTGTGACATAGAACTTTACGGTGGAGTCAGACAACTTTCATATTGACAATTTGACTTATGAATTTCGGAGTTTTGAACTAGATATGTTAACAGATGACTGTGGTTACTAATTGAAGACTAAAGCAAAATGTGAACTAAAGAAAGAAACAAAATTTATTTACCAAGGTGTTGAGGTAGCTATAAAACATACTTAGCTCACGTCTAGGGATAGATTAGACCCCATGATGAATAGGGAAGCTTCTAGGTCTTGTGTACGTTGGAACGGTAAAAAAAAAAGAAAGAATTCTAATTACTCATTTTACTACTAAAAAATGCAAGGTACCATTGATAGTGGTACATGCCTCTGTAGACCCGACTGACGGAGACAAGGGTAACTCAGAGGGACTTTGCATACAATTACAGGAACAAATAGACAAGATCCCAGGAAGAAATATCATCTTTCTATTTTAACACCCTGGTTAATACCTTTCGTACGTTTGGTCTAGCGTAAGGAAAATGACAATGGTAATACTACAACTACTGCTAATAATAATAGATTACTGCAGAGCCAGGCCACTTGAGGCTAGCACAGCTGTGTACGCTTCCATTCTATTCAAATCTAGTCAAAGCTTTACCCCCTTCCTGGAGGTTCAATTTCCTTTAAATCCTTCCTTACTACCTCTTCTCACCCCACTTAGAGATCACCCACTTTTTGCGTGGTTCTAGATGAATTGTCGGAAAGAGTGATTTTTGACAATCTTTCATCCACAAAACGTGTCTTAGCCATTTTAACCTTGTTCTCATTATAGCCCTCGAAAGTAGGATAAAACTACATTTTTCGTACAGTTTGTTGTTTTATTTATGGTCAGTCAAACGGGCACCCACAAGTGTCTGTAGACAATTCCTCTGGAAGATATCTAGCAAATCCTCCTCCGTCTTCCGAAGGGCCCCCACTCCATAACCATACTTGGCCACTGTCATCACTGTAGGCTCCAATATTCTAGTATTGTTTTGCGGACTTATCTTCCTATTCTTCTTTGTCTTTTTTACCGTGTTTTGTTTCAATTTTTTACAAAGAGGCTATGAATTCTATAGACTATTCCTTGCTATCCCGTTAGCAAAGTCCAATCTCTGTGAACTAAAAGTGTAAATGTGCATTGAAGCATCTAAACAAGATAACAGATAATGGGATTCAGGAATAAATTGATGACATGCAATTTTTTTTATTTAAGAACAAATAAAAACAAACATATTTGGCAAATATTTAACTAGAATTTAAAAGAATTAAATACTGCAAAGAATAAAACAGTGAGTACAACTAAATATAAAACAGAGTGGTTGTTAAACAAAGAGGTTTACTGGCGACAAAAGTACAGAATTGAATGCACAGTCAGCTTAATTTAGTCATTAAATTCAGATTCGGACAGAAGATCTAAAGCTTATCTGACATGAGCAAATTATAAAAAACGATGGCTCAACCAGAGGTTTCAATTCATGCAAATTTGAGAGGGAAAAATTGTTTTTAAAATCTAAGAGAAGGGGGTATATTTTTTATATTAACGGATGCTCTAGATAAAGCTTTAGAAGAATAACAGTATATATTTCGGAAGGGGAGGGACTCAGAAACAGTAGATGTGGAGTACAAAAATTAAAAGCCACCTGGATGCAAAAAAGCTCACTACTGCTTAAGTGCAGGGAGCTGCAGAAGCCCAAGAATAGTTTAGTTGGAATTGATCAATTTCTTGGCTTTCTGTTGGTATATTCTTCAATATGGCCGCTTGCCATTTACTGATAGAGAAGCAATTTTTTTCCAGAAAAATGCCTATAGGGTACTCTTGGGTATTCGGTTCAGGATACCTTAGGACACGTCGATTACATGTCCCAGGGTACCCAAATACTTACAAGCTGCTAGTAATCCTTAAGGAGTGGGAAGGGGGAACGCTAAATTTATTTAGAAGCTTAAGGAGGGCAATAGACACATTAGCTATATGGATGATGTCTTTAACGTGGATATCCCACTTTAAATTTGAAGAAATTATGACGCCAAGTAGTTTAAATGAGGACACAGAAATTTCAGGAGGGACAGGATTAAGAAAACAGGGCGAGGATTTGGGGAAACAAATCGGCATTGTCAAGGCCTCTTCTCTTTCACTGGGGAACGCAGACTTCCAAGATGGGAGTTGTCTTTTCAGAAAGTTGAACAAGTAACGATCACCTACTTCTTCTAGGACCTCACCAGTATAAAAATTTGAACCCTTCTTGCCTTTGTACTCCACCAAAACGAAATCACCAGGTTTCACCCAGATCTCACCCTGGCAGTGCAGTGACTGAGTACGAAATAAGTCAATTGCTTGGAGAATCCTTCCCAAAAGCGTTCACTCGAAAAGGAAGGAGTCAAAACTGAAAGAGAAAAAGCGTTGTTCAAGAAGCCAAACACCAGCCAAAAGAAAGGCATGACCAAAAAAATACTTACCCTCAGTGACAAAAGTGAAGAGGAGCAGGACGATAAATTGGAAGGCTCTATCGGATCTGAAAGACCTAAGAGTTGCTGTGGAGCAAAACAAAATAGATGCGCTAAAACCTGGTGATTTCGTTTTGGTGGAGTACAAAGGCAAGAAGGGTTCAAATTTTTATACTGGTGAGGTCTTAGAAGAAGTAGGTGATCGTTACTTGTTCAACTTCCTGAAAAGACAACTCCCATCTTGAAAGCTTGTGTTTCCCAGTGAAAGAGAAGAGGCCTTTGTGGATGCTGTAGAGGTCAAATAGCGTCCTCCAGTTCCTAGGCTCTATATTGGGACTGAACGCGTTTCAAAGATGATTATTTTTTAGACTGATCTATCTACATATGCTGTTGAATGAGAGGCAAAATTATGTTTTGTGACGTGAAACTGAAAAGTTTCTACATTTTTTGTATTTTTCTTAATAACTGAAAACAAATTTGTATTTACAACTAAGTCTCAGAGTACCGTGCAACTGTCCCATAGTGCCCATTTCTTGGTACTATGGGAAAAAATCAGTACATTCAGAAAACAAACGGGCTTAACCTCTGTTATAAACTTTAAAAAACAAAAACCAAAAAATATTAAAAGGGCGAATAATTAGGCTACTGAGAACCGGTCGATTCAGTAAAGTCGAGTCACAAATGCCTGAGATATACATCTTGAAGCTGAACATGTCCCAGTGTACCCACTTTTCCCCTACATATTATATATATATATATATATATATATATATATATATATATATATATATATATATATATATATATATATATATATATATATATATATATATATATATATATATATATATATATATATATATATATATATATATATATATATATATATATATATATATATATATATATATATATATATATATATATATATATATATATATATATATATATATATATATATATATATATATATATATATATATATATATTATATTTAAGAAGGTTAGGGGACTAGAGTCACCCATAAAATTTTCTTATGGGGGGGGGCGGGGTATTTTATCCGGAAAAAAAATAAATGGTGCAGGATCTCTATATGCTTGTTTAGGCATATTGGAATAATATTAAGTTTAAAACAATGAATCATATCCCATATTACCTCTGATTATTATCGAAAAAAAAATCTCAGCTTAAAGTAAGGAGTAACGTTAAAACCTAAAAAGAACAAAACTATTCCGTATACAAGGGAGGCTGCCCTTTCCTCAACCCTCACTTTTTAGGCTAAAGTCTTAAAGTTTTCTGAAAATAATTTAATTCAAATTTAGCAGCCTTTGTGTTTCAAGAGTCGTTCTTAAAGAATTGAGACAAAAAGTCAAACTTTGGCCTGAGGTGCAAAGAAGGGGCAGTCTTCTCATGTGAAGAGTAATTTCTGTTTGTTTTGTGTATTAGTGCGGCTCCTTACTTTCAGCTGAAAAAATTTGTGTTTTTTCTTACATAAGTTCTAACCGTTTTTCAAATCATGCCCAGTAATCCCCCTCCCTCCCTTGTAAAAATTTCCCCTTGAAAATTTTACCGCAAAGAATACCTCCCCAAAAATCAGTATATTTCCCAATAAGAAATTCTACATGTAAGCAAACTTAAATTGCACAACTTATAGCCCTTTTCCCATGAGCTGTAGGGGGTCATGTCATCCCCAGAAGAATAAATAATGAACCTTCCACCAAATATGTTGAATTAAATGGTTATCTCAAAGTTCTGATCAGATATCTTTGGGGGGGGGACTTTTCATGGAGAGAGAGCCGGATTTCCCCGTATTATTTAAAAACGATCAGAGATTTAATTAAAAAAAAATGTTTTTTCAACTGAAAGTAAGGAGCAACCTCAAAACTTAAAACGAACAGAAATTATTACGTATATGAAAGGGGTTGCCTCCTTCTCCAGACTTCGCTCTTTCCGCTAAAGTGTTTTTTTTTTTGTTTTTTTTTATTTTAAAACAAAGCTTATTTTTCTAATTAAACGACCATTGGTTTTCAGGAATCCTTCTTAACGAATTAGGACAAAAAGTCAAAACTTTAGCTAAAGAGTAAGGTCTTGTGGAAGGGGCAAAACCTTTCATATATGTATTAATTTCTGTTTGTTTTAAGTTTTGATGTTGCTCCTTACTTTCAGTTGAAAAAACTTGTTTTTTTTTATTTAATTTTTGATCGCTTTAAAATAATACCGGGACATCCGGCTCTCTCTCCATGAAAAATTCCTATACTTGTGCATTATAAAATGAAAAAAAACAAGTTTTTTTTAACTGAAAGTAAGGAACGACGTTAAAACTTACAACGAACATAAATTATTCCGTATATGAAAGAGGCTGTCCCCTCCTCAACGCCTCGCTCTTTACGCTAAAGTTTTGCATTGTTTAAAAAAAATAGAGTTGTGAGGAAGTCAAACTTTAGCGTAAAGAGCGAGGCGTTGAGGAGGGGACAGCCCTTTTCATATACAGAATAATTTCTGTTCGTTTTAAGGTTTAACATCGTTCCTTACTTTCAGTTAAAAAAAACCTATTTTTTTTTAATTTGATTTTTTGAACGTTTTTGAATTAATGCAGGTTTTGATTTTGGCTCACCGTACATGAATAATTAAAGCAAAATTTGAATATTAATTTTGCTTTTATTTGGTTAAATGGCTTTCCCGAACGTTTTTATTAGTAATAAATATACGTAACTTACGTAACGAACTTCTATATTCATATATTTTTAATACGTATATTAGAGGGTTTGCCCCCTAGTCAATACCTTGCTCTTTAAGCTAAAGTCCGAATTTTGTTCCAATTCTTTAAAAATGACCTCTTAATCACAAATGCCGTCAATTAGAATAAATAGCTCTTATGAAAGTACTAAATAATCTTTGGCTTAAAGAGCGAGGTATTGACTAGGGGGCGAACCCAATCATATACGTGATGTTTTCTGTCGTTTTAAGTTTTGATGTTGCTCCTTACTTTCAGTTGAAAACTTGTTTTTTTTTATATAATTTCTGATCTTTTTTTAAATAATGCTGGGAAATCCGGCGCCCCCTTCATTGCAATGTCCCTTCCCCCATGAAAACTTCCTTCATGGAAAGATCCTCCCACATAACCCCCGACCCACTCCTCGCCCCCCCTCCCCACCCCCACTACCAGAAAAAATCGCCCCTGAAAACGTCTGTATACTTCCCAGAAACCAATACTATATGTTAACATTGGGTAAAGTTCATAACTTACAGCCCTCCCCCCGGGGACTTCGGGGGATTAAGTCATTCTAAAAGAGATAGTTATTATATTTTCGGCCATGCTGAACAAAAATGGCTATCTCAAAATTTTGATTGGGTGACTTTGGGAAAAAATGAGCGTGGGAGGGGGCCTAGTTGCCCTCCATTTTTTTGGTCACTTAAAAAGGGCACTAGAAATTTTAGTTTTCCGTTCGAATGAACTCTCCCAAGATATTCTAGAACCACTGGGTCGATACGATCACCCCTGGGAAAAAACCAAATAAACACGCATCCGTGATCTTTCTTCTGGCAAATAATACAAAATTCAACACTTTTGGAGGTAGGGGCTTCAAACCTCTACAGTAGGGTTTTCTGATACGCTGAATATGATGGTGTGATATTCATTAAGGTTCTATAACTTTAAGGGGGCCTTTTCCCCTTTTTTTGAAGATCAGCCAAATTTTCTCAGGTCCGTAACTTTTGATAGGTAGGACTAAACTTGATGAAACTTATATATTTGAAATCAGCATTAAAATCTCATTCTTTTGATGTATCTATTGGTATCAAAATACCGTTTTTTAGAGTTTCGATTACTATTGAACTGGGTTGCCCGTTACTTACAGTTTGTTACCACGAACTGTTTGATACGCCTCTGATTTAAGATTACGCTGTGTAAAACACGAGAACAAACCGGTTTCTTCGTTAGTTTCTTCGTTGCTTATGAGAAAAATTTAGACTATATATTTGCACATTAGGGGGAGGGGGTAAAGTAAAACGGGTCTGCATGCGAAATGTGTCAGGTACATTTATTCTGGATATTATGAAGTAAGAATTGTCTTCTAATTTAAAGCTGTCCAAATACTTTACCCCCCCCCCCTTTATGTGCAAATATATAGCCCAAATTATGTATTTACTATCTATTTTGTCACTTATCTTTGTGTCGTCTCACACTAAGTTGAAAGAAACTAACGAAGAAACTGTTTTTTTTCTCGAGTTTTACACAACGTAAACTTGAGTGAGTGGCGTATAATACACAAGAACCAAAATTTCTTCCCATGTGGAAAAAAAACTCATATAAAATTCTCAAATGTGGAAAGCCTTATTTTCCACGGGGGGTGGATATTTTCCGGGGGGTTATTTACCGGGGGTTATTTTTCGCGCGGTGTTATTTTCTTCGGGAGTGGGGGGATTTTTTCGGGGGTATTTTCCAGGGGGTGTTTTCCGGGGGGAGCATTTTCTGGGGGGAACGCCGGCCGCCGTCACTAGTATGTTTGTTGAGAACGCACGTCTATCCTCGAATGTCCTTATTTTCACTCTCTTTATCACTTCTCCAATTTCGTTAACCATCCTGGAAGTATTACTTGCACAAGTGTGCCTGTTTTCTATGGATGTTTGCTTTGCTGCACTGTCAGCCATTTCATTTCCACTAATGTTTGCATGTCCGGGTATCTAGTCCAATGTGATGGTTACTCCTTTTTCCGATAGTTTCTGTATTTCTTCACGGCAAAAGAAAATACTTTGGGAGCTGTTTTATTTTCTAGATAGGTATTCTTGATTGCACGGTACGAAGAAATCATATGCTGACACTTTTGAATTTCCCGTGCTTTTTCACTGTGCTGGCGAAGCCATCTGTGAGCCCTGTGAATCCATTTTGGACCTCAAAAGATTTACTGTTTTAGTGACAGCAATTTTATCCCGTACGAAAAATTGAAACTCGTGATTCCTTGGAAAAGCACATGATGTCACGGGAAATCCATTTGAAAACGAATTAAATCCAGGGTAATCCATGGCATTTCCTATCCCCATGGAAGGGGTTGGAATATCCATGTAAACATGGACAAATCCATGGCAGTGGCAACTCTGATTCAGTTCTGTTGCCAAACATAATCCTCGCTGCTGTCCCTATTGCTTCCCAGGCTCACCCCACTCCCCAAGAGGACAATATATAGTCCTAAGCTATATACAAGAGTTTGTTGGTTTCGGACCTTTGCCATTCCTTTTTTGCTTTTTCTTTTATTAACAGCTGGTTCATAATACCAAAGAAAGACACATGGAGAAAAAAAACAACCAGAAAACTTTTGTTTTTAGCCTAGGGTTATATCTGCCCCATTAGGGGAAAGGAGCTGAGATGCAATTGTGATGGAAGTGAATATTCTATTTATAAAAAATATGGAACGGAAAATCTGATTGTACATTTCCTTTCTTTTTTTCCAAGAAATCTAAACGGGATTTTCAAATGTTATTTGAAACTCCATTTCCGTCTCCAGGCAAGTCTAAGAACTGAAAACAAAATTTTTCCATGTATATTTTTTAAATTGGTGCAAGTTTAATTTTCATTCTTAGACTTTTTAAATTTAGTACTCACAATCTATCAATAATTTTTCCACAACATTTTGGGTTGAAGCCTTCCAAAACGAATTTAAGAGAACTTACGAGCTAAGTGGTTTGTTAGCCGACTGGTTCGATTATAATTTCATTGTCGTGTTAAAACTCTTAAGACTTTTGAACTAACTTAATCTGAATCTCAAGGCTTGGTCTGCTGACTAAGAACTGTAAAGACTTGACTTGCCTCTTTTGATTTATTTCTAGTTCAGAGCAAAGAGTATGGAACACCATCTAGCGTTTGGTGACATTTGGCATTTTCTCAGTGTAGTAATAAGAATAATTAATCTAATTAGTGTAATTTGTAAAATTAGGGCAGTAATAAGGGTCTAATTTCAGTTCCTGACAAAAAAAGATTACAAAGCTTGAAAAATTGCCATGTTTCATCAATTACTAGATGGCGTTGATAGTTTTTTTTCGCCGGCACTACCCTAGTTTCTATTCTTATGAGTTACCCACTCATATAAATTTAGAGCATAACCTAAAATGGTTCGTAAAGAAAAAAGTCTAATCTGTCACTTTAAAAAAGAAAAAAGGCAATTACGACCAAGAAAATTGTCGGTTGCAAACTTTAAGTGTTTTATGTTTTCATTTATCTTTGCTTCGAAGGAGTCCTCATAGTGGTAAGCTTAATAAAAATCCTTAAATTGTTCATTCACCATTAAAATGAAAAAAAAACTTTATAGGCATTGTTTTTCAACCGAGAGAATGCAGCCCTCCCTGGTTTTGCCAAATAATTTAAGGAAGAAGCAGAGGACAAAAAGACACACGCCGATAAGTTCCGATTGCAATGGGTGCGAGATTGTATAATAAAGAATATATAATGTCTGCAGAGTTAAATGCCATAATCATGGCATTAGAACACCTTATGGAAAATAAAATCTTTCCATCCTAAAGAGCTGACAACTTGCAACAACACTCAGCCTACACGCATCAATTGCAAAGGCCCACATGAATCTACAAATAAATCATTATGCCCTGCATACAAGAAAAGAGCTCTAACACTCCAAATATCAACAGAGAAGGCCATCCCATACCCCTTTGCAGCAATGGAAGCAAATATTGCCCAACAATACCAAATAAAGCCTGTAATGAAACCAACCAAAACCCCCAAGTCAAATTCCCCCAATGCATCAAGCACCCCATAGAAAACACCATCTTCTAAGCCCCCTAGCTCAAATCCCTATGAGACGGAATCACCAAGCCAACAAGCCCCCTTTTCCGGTGAGATGAGGCCAGCCTGGCCCTCCCTCCCAAAAAGAAACAAACGAGAAACACTACCAGGAATCAATCCCTTAACCAACAAACAGGATGCACTACCAAAAATGCAATCCCCAAATATATGCTTATTCATTCTAAACTGTAATGCAGTTCAGGCCATGAACATACATCAACTACAGAAAACAAAAATTATTGCAGAATTGGCAAAAATCTACATCCTAGATGATATGCTCATTCAAGCAAAAAAAGATCTTGCTTTACTTTTAACAAAGCTGAACATTGATACACAGTCATATGAAGAATAAATCAACAACACAACAGTTATCAATACTCCAATGGAATGTAAGATCACTCACAGAAAATAAGCTAAATGAACTAATATCCTTTATGAATAATAATTCCATTAATATTGCTTGCCTCCAGGAAACTCATTTAACCCAAAATCAGCAAATTAAGTCTCTGGGATATACTATCCTGAGAAAGGATAGATCTTCAGAGAGAAAAGGAGGTGGTGTAGCTTTATTAGCTAATAATAATATAAAATTTTGTGGCATCAATTTTCCAGATTTTGAAAATGATGTTGATGTAATTGTTATAAGTGTTTGGGTGAATAATTTAAAAACCTACATAATAAGCTTTTATAACCCTAATGGCCAAACTACATATGCCAAGGATTTCTTTAATTATATAAATAATTCTAATATGTTAAAAAATATCATTATTTGTGGTGATTTCAATGCCCACATCCTTTTGTGGGGGAATAAACCAGCAAATAAAGCTGGTAAATTTATTGAGCATATGACTTCAAATAAAAATGAATTAGCTGTTGCTACCCCTCCAAACCTGAATACATATTTCAACCCCAAAAGTGGCAAATTCTCCACAATTGACCCTGGGTTCCCACATATACGATTATTCGCATGCGAACACGATTATTCGGCCAGATATGCATATATCGCAGCTGTTTGCGAATTTTGGCTAAAATCTATCCGATTCTCTAAAATATCATAAAAGTTCACAAATCTCAGCTAATACGATAATTTTGATGAATAAATCGTATCAAGAAAAATAAAAATGGATATTGAGAAATTAATTTTATCTGTTAGAAATTGCAAAGTTCTCTACTCTAAAGCTGATAAAAACCGTAAAACAGGTTGCTTGTAATGAAAGCATGGGATAAAGTCTCGTAAGAAGTTGGAGTTGAAGGTAAGATTAATAGGCTAATTTAGATGGTTTGGCATAATTAAAAAAAAGTATAGAAAAGTTTATTAGTTTTGTACAGTATAGCCCAGGTTCTGCACAAAAAGGCCTTTATTGAACATGGCAGCTAAATATATAGACTTGCATGGGACAGGTTACTCTGGCAGTCACACTTTTGAGTAGGCTAGTCAATTTGTTTCTGAGCTAGAAAAGAAGTCATAAAGAAAAAATATAAAATACCATTTGATTTCTTTCTTACAGCTATTTTTAAAAGTCATGATTACTGATATTTTTCAAGTGTCCCACTTCCTTACCCTAACATGGCAAGATACAGGCTTTGCCCTAGGCTATTAAAAATAGTTGAATAAATATG